>NC_060064.1:22656383-22961821 GCF_020283565.1 Trifolium pratense | reverse complement strand
AAATTGTACAAAAGTATGTCCAAAAATAATAGACGATAAGCCAAACAGAGAAAAATAATAACCAAAGGAGAAAATAAAAAAGGAAGGTATATAAATAAAAAAGGAAAGTTTTTAATTTATGATTGGAGTTATATGAGTCTATAATAACCACTAGATCAAAATAAAATTAAAGAATATTAATGAGTGTAATTTTTTTAAAGTTACACCGGTGTAATTTGATCCCTCCCTTATATATATATATATATATATATATATATGTAGAGGATGGAGATGTTTAGGGTTGTTAACATATTTGCGATGACTAGAAAGTAAACAAAAATTATTAAATTGTAATATGCACTTCTATGTACCAAATTTGGATTTGACATAGATTCCTACAACCTGTTATGATGCGGCCTACATGCTGATACACCAGTCCTATTACTTTAGGCAAGTGTGTCATAATTTATTTATTTATTTGAGAAAAACATGTGTGTCATAATTGTCAAGTAATAATTCTAAACAAGGATTGAAATTAATTATATTAACTTAATGATTATTCCCTCTATTCCAAATCTTTAATCATTTTAGAGTTTTACACATAGATTAAAAATAAGAAGTTAAGTGAGGTTATTTTTATCCTTACTTTATTAAGGAAGTGAAAAATTCATGTAATTGATGTTTTTACTGTTTGTAAGGGTACAAATGGAAACACTTCATTAATTGTATTTTCATTTCTTAAAGTTTTGAACCAAAATATACAAATGATCAAAAATTAGAGATGGAGGGAGTATATTATGGACTCCCGTATATTATACTAGGTAATGCATCAATATAACTTCACAATCATTATAGTATAGTAATATTTCACTCAATGATCAACTTGTTTAGGTTAATCAGTGAAACAAATACAAAATATTTAGTTAATGAAGAAATTAAAAGCTTAAACAACTAGTAATTGACTAAAAAATATGGGCACTTACGTATTTCAACTGAAACTCTCGTTGAGGAAAACTACCGAAAAAAAAAAACTAAAAAATAGATCATCTTTGAAATTTGTTAATACTCTCTACGGTTTTGAATATTAAAAAGAAAAATAAAAAATTTAGGTTTAGAATAAAACATGTATTTGACCATTATTTTTTGCTTATATATTAAGAATCGAAGTAGTATTGTCGAATACTAAAGGTTAACGGGGATAGCTACTCTCACAACTTGGCTCGTTAGAATTATGTTTGGTTTAACAACTTTTCCTTTTGTGATTCGCACCCCTACTTACATGGGCTTTGTTAATCGTTAATAATATTAAAGTGTTTTATTCAACAAAAAAAAAAAGTAATATAGTAGTTTAATAATTTTTCCATTGCCTATAAAACAATAAACTACAAACTATAAAAAGAAAAACCAAAAAAAAAAGGAACAATAATTTCACATAAAAACAAAAGAAGTTGGTATTGAAGATTTTGATTGATCAATCTTCCATATATAGCACACGTCTTAAGTAAACCACGTCCCCCCATTCAACAATATGAACACATATTCTAAGCTATGTAGTATGGGTACTCCTAAAATGGAGAAGTACCCGTACCGGGTACGTATCAGTACCGGATACTCCATGGTACTCGTATGGTACGCACCGATTCCGTACCCATTTTTATTTGGTTGATTTAGGATGATGAATACGGAAAAAACATATTGGATGTTGAAAAATCTCTTAAAATATTATAATTTTTTATTATATTTCAATTATCTCTCATTTTTTATGAAAATAGTTGAGACGATAGACAGAAAAAATTAAATATCCAAAACATGATGATAATAATTCACTTAAAAATAATTTTACTAATATTTTATACTAACGTACCCGTACCTTAAATTTTCTAAAAATGTCGTACCGCGTACCAGTACCGGTATCGGATACCGGTACCGTACCCGTACCTAGGCAACATAGATTCTAAGCAATATAAAGTTTGTAATAATTTGGATGGTTTCATGACGAAGATTTGTGGTGCAATTTTTTCTACCTCTTTATTATATGATATCATGATGTTTTTCCTCTTACTTTCTCTTGAATATAGTATTGATATGTGAGTAGATATATAAATACGATAGCGCCATTACTATGAGAAACTGCATTTTTTTTTAATAATAGATTTGAAGAGAAAATGCACTCTAAATTCTTGATGATGTAGACACTATACATTACAATGCCATATATGTAGAGACCATATGATTGAATAGCGGGAAGACTTTCATTATGAGTTGGTTAATTTAATATATTTAATGTGTGATAAGATATATCAAGTGTGCGTGAAGTTTCACATTGGTTGGAAGAGTTGAGATTAGCCGTTATAAGTGAAAGCATCCATAAATTCAATTCCTGAAGTTTTTGGGTGAATTTGTGGTGTTAGAGCCACTATAAGGTTACTCACTGTCCAATGTGTCGATCCAATCCATTGAGGCTTCCCCCTCACGGCCGAACGGTGGTATTAGAGCCTAGTTGGGAGAGTAATAAGTGAGTGGCAAAGGATCGCGGACACAGAGAGACTCGCACTTGAAAATAGATGTTGAGATATTCAAGTGTGAGTAAAAAGCCTCAAATTGGTTAGAAGAGTTGAGATTAAACCATTTATAAGTGAGAGGATCCATAAATTCAATAACTTAAAGTTTTGGATGAATATGTGATATTAAAGTCACTTATAAGGTTGTTCAATGCTCAATGTGTTAAAATCACTTATATGGTGTCAAAGTCACTTATCCGGTGAGACTCTCACTCACGGCCCAATAATATTCTTATATTTTTCCAACATTACCATAAAAACAATTTCGTCTTTAAAAAAAATACTTTTAGGAAAAACTATTTTAAATAGGTTGTTTTTAGAAGAAAAAAAAAATGAAACTTTATTATCCCAAATAATTAATAATAAAACGATGAAATACTTAAAATGCCATTTTAAGAGAAGTTATATTTAATTTCATTTAAAGCTTTTATAAAAAAGTTTTTTGATAAAATTATTTTTAAAAAAGGCTAAAACAAATGCACTCTAAACACACACACCAGTGACACCACTAAGCAAAAACAAGGAGAAAAATAAACACAACAAAGCCACAAGCCTACCATGTAGAGTGGGAGAAACCAAAAACCACCATTGAACTAAGCAACAAGAGCAGGCCAGCCGAACCTTCAACAACAAACACATAATATATTTCACCTCTCCTACTCATAACTTGAAAACCGGCATAGCCGAATTTTGCCCGTCTCAAACCCATAAAGTTCGGGTATCTACGTACCCGTCTCAATTTTCAACGAAAATGAAAACTAGTACTTCAGGCCCATACCCAAATCCAAACAGGATTCGGGTATCCCCATTATATATTGACTCACTCAATCAATCCAGATATGCTATTTTCTCTTTTGATGCATCTAGATATGCTATTTGAACATCATATTTTGGGACAAAAATTAACATCTCTTTCCACTCACAAGCACCGAATCCGATACATGCAAATAATATTTAAAAAATCAGAAAATATTTAGTAATTCTTATATATTTGTTAGACAATTGTGTTTGAATAACATTTTTGCGTTAGATATGATCTTCCCTATTTAAAATACACAAGTTTTATAAAAAAAAAATTAATGATAAAAAAATTGATACTATATCTCCTTTTATTCTTTCTACATAAAGCCAAGTAATGATTATTGATGAAGGATCAGGATCAGGAGTGTGTGGCCATTCATACACATGCATTCACAAACAAATTAACTATATCACCTTTTTTCTGATTGTATGTACTATATAGCCCACTCACCCCAACACAACAAAACATGAAAACTCCAATACCTTATATTTCATGCAAGGTGAAGGAAACATTGAACCTAGCTACCCTTATAAACTCATCTCTTAGTGAATCATCCATGTAGGATTGTACTATATACACATAATAACTCTGCACGTTGCTTTTATTATTCTCAACTACACGTTTGCATTAATTTAAAGACCTATTTTTTCCATCATACAATCTCAAGCAAAAATTACTATATATGAATATGACACATTTTTTTGTTGATAATATCATGTCACGTTTTCATCTCATTTATTGAAAATGGATAAATACAGTACATATTTTACATTACTACCATATTTATGTAACCTCTCATACTGCTTCTTGCACAATTTTTTTTAACCATGTGTCGGTGCGAACTATTTAGTGAATTTGTCAATGACTAATCTCTGCCGCAAAATCTGACTGACCAGAGTTTTCTCTTTCAAATTCCAACCATATTTTTCATCCATCATATTCGAACTTGAAACCTTGTATAAGAAGTTCAGTTCCATTCGGGCCAACATAACATTGTTATACAAGTTGCACTACTTTTTCTAGACTAAAACTCATATTGGAAATACACACTCTAAAGAAGACAAAGGATGATAGTTCATTGAAAAATACATAGTTAACCATAAAATTTCAAGAAAGAGGCCAATTGAGGACATCATCATACAAAATATCAGAAATATTGACACCAAGGTGATCATGAGAATCAAGTGTTGATGATAGTGTCACATGTCTATCGGAATCATCGAAAGTGAGTCCAGAAAGGTAATCATTGTGGGAAGATGAAGGAGGGGGAGGAGGAGGAGGAGGAGGATTAACAATCTCTTCCTTGCACTCCTCTTTTTTCACTGATGATGATGTTGATGATGGATGAGAAGAAGTTGAGAGAAAAGGGCAATCTTGTTTTGTTGGTGTTGGGAAAGAGTTGTCAAAGCTAAGGAACATGGAAGAGTGATGAGCAGGAGAAAGTGAATCTACTATGATTTCAGGGTTTTGTATGAGTCTACAAGTGTGATGGCCATAATAGGTTGTTTTGTGAAGAAGTGGATCTTCTTGAATTTTTTGCACTTGTTTTGTTGCTTTGCAACCTTGTTCATATTTGTGAGTGCACCTATAGTAGTTCCTGAAAATCACATAAATATATACATTCATTTAGGCTCATAGCATATGGAAGAAAAATTGACAAAAAAAGAGAAATAGAGGAATTTTTTCTTGAAATAGAAAAAATATTGATATCATGTTAGTATTTTTTCATTTAACAGAATTCAGAGGCTCTTTCAACCATTTAATCATTGACTCGAATCAAATGACCTACTTAACTTGCCATTCAAAAAAAAAATGATCTACTTAACCTCTAAATTTAAAATAAAGAAATTAATTCATAATTTCATATACATATATAAACAAAGAATTTAACTTCATTTATCTAGAATATAAACAGAATTTAACATATATACACTAATTAATATTAATTATAAATCATTTTTACACTATCATTAAATCAACTTTATAAGTTTATCATAACATAAATTAACTATTTTAAAAATTAATTAACATGCCAACTTTTCAAATAGTAAAATTTTATTGGATAATTAAATACAAAAGTGGTTAATTTGCAAAATATTGAGTAAAAAAATAATATTAAACATGTATGAATAATTAAATATATATACCTTGGGAAATCATTGTGGAGGATCTTTTTTTGGCCATACTTTCTCCATTGATGACCATCTTCCTCTGGTTGTTCAGATTCCTTCTCCCATGTTTGTGAAACTTTTCTGCAAACAAGATTGCATATTCATATAAGTTTCTCTTTTTGTTTTGTACAATATTCATATAAGTTACTCAAATCCCATAATTTTACTGTGACAAAATTAACCAAAACCAAAATAAGAAGAAACAAAAAAAAAATATTGAAAAAGGGCATGCCTAATTACAATATAGTCCTTTTTCATGACATGTGGTGGATATATTATGATGAACAATAATAATTGATAAGGTCCAATATTACACATATGTAAAGGACAAAAAAGAACAAAAGTATTCATTAGCTTATAGTCACTGATCAAATTTATGAATAACAAAGTATACATTACCTCATCTAACTAGCTAAAAGTTCAAAGATAAGTGAAATTATATAAGTCAAAAAATAAGAGAAGAAAAATAAAATAAAAAATCATTCAAAATATTTTCTTAAGAAAAGGAAGAACAAAAAAGTTATGTTTAAATTGTAGATGTAAAAAAGATAGATATAGATATATTATCAGAGATTGAATAGGTCAACTTCTTAAATAGATCTTAGATGTAACCAGAAAAAAAAAATTGTATAAATGAAAATAGTAACTAGAAATAAAAAAATTAATTAATTACCTTCTTTTGTAACAACCTCTTCGTTCCTTAACAATGGATGTACTCTTGCAATTACTCTCCAAAGAATCCTCAGATTTGGTGAGTTGAGCATCAGAAACATCTGAAGTAAGATTATTATTGTTCAAGAACAAGAGTGAATTTGTAAAAGTCATAAGCACTTCCTTCAAAAGATTTTCAGCAAATGGTGTTGTTGAATCATTATTATTATGATCAATATCACCACTTTCATTGAGAAGATGTCTAAGTTGATTTGCTAATTCACGACCCCTTAACAACTCATCAATTACTTTTCCACGACCATGAGCTAGATTTTCAATATTTTCCATTTTTGGTAATAAAATCTTAGGAAGATTTTGGTGTTTTTTTTTTTTTTTTGTCACACTATTTTTTTTCTTCTATCTCAAAATATACGCATAAGACTGAGCTCTTATAATATATAGGGTAGATAGATAGAGTGTTATAGTTTAGTGTGTTTTTAGATTTTTTTATTATGATAAAAAAATAAATGAGAAACTAAAGTTGTTGTTATTTTTGCACATGCTTCGTAATTAAGAGGAACCTTGGTATGAAAATTCCAACCTTTTAATATGCTATAAAATGCACACGCGCAGGGACAAAACGGTGTAACACACACCGGTGGATGATATTTTACGTGTAACGCGTATAGCTTGAGATTGGCGCGTAGAGTTGTGGATTTGAGGATTGCGCGTGGGAAATTGAACTTACGGAGGCGTGGTGACGTTTCCTCATGGCGTAGTAAGGTACGTCATGTGACATGTGGCGTATTTTGATTGGGCATTGGGGAGTGATAGACGCCAATGGCTTAGCTGGGGTGATGTAAATGACTGTTTTATCCCTGGCATGGGATTTTATGCAATATAGAAGAACCATTGATGTAAAGACAGGTCTTAAAATAAAAAAATTTGATGTAGAGACAAGAAAAGGGTCGTTTAAAAAAGGTTGGGTGCTTCACGGTATGCTTGGATAAGGATCAAAATGGAGGGCATCTATCTGATATTTATTTATAAATAAATAATTAAGAAAAATACAAAGTACTATATTAGAATTTAGAACTTGGAAGAGATAAAAAAAATAAAAATTTTCTCAAAATAGGAGTAGCAAAGTGCTACGGCCTCAAAATATATATATCATAAAAGAGAGAGAAAAAAAAGAGGGGACTAGACCAAAACCTCCTTACGCACGAATAAGCCTAAAACGGGGCTTACCCAATCTATTATCAACAAAAAAAAAATTACTAATCTGCCGAGGGAGCTCATTCCATATAGTAAGTCTACCAATGGTCAGACCAATGATTGTCAAACCATCTGCACATTGGTTATCTTCCCTGTACACATACACATGTGATACCAAAGAAGAGATAAAAAATTTCAATCAAGAAGAGATAAAGTTTAAAATGTGATCCTTGACCCAAAAAAAAAATTAAAATATGATCTAATTAATTAATGTGACTTTTTAAATATACTCTTAATTATAGAAAATAATAACAATAATAATATGGTGAATTTTCTGTACAAATTTTATTTAAATATATAGGTAGACAATTATGATAGGTCAACAAATAATATTTGATATAAACACTATTTATGGATCTATCATAAGTGTCTACCTTAGCGACGTACTAGTACATGCATATTCACATAAAATGAATAGCAGAGTATTCTAATAATAATAATCCTAATTATTATGTTTCTTCCATATATCAAACCAATTCACCCTTAATAATTTTCATGTTTTTAGTCATCAATTTTTAAAATAAAAAAAATATATATTAACAATTAATCAAGAATTTGATCGAAAGATAAGTAAAGTATGACTAAATAATTGTTCTAGTCAATATTGGATCTGGAATTCTTCTAAACAAATGGTTCGTAAATCGTAAGTGAAATTCATTGATAACTTAATTATCTAATAATTTTTCATATGATGTAATGATCATTGATCATTTATTCAAATTGTTCTTGTATGAACCAATGGAGTTGATCACTAGTGTTGATGGTGTAATCCCCGACCACATTTTATGCTTTAATCTTCACGTCTCTAACCATTCTTTAAATGGAAAAATGCATCTACAAAGACACCAGATCTGATTTATCAAAGCATTGTGGGACTTTATATCAAGACAAATACAACAGCATAATAGAGTACCAACACCAATAGATGTGGAAGCTTTGGGATTAAAAGAGGTTATCCAGTGGCTTGGTGAATTAGGAAAATTGAATGTGTTTATCGAACGAGATTATTATAAACTAGTAGTAGACAACATAGTTGATTTATAGTTGTAATGATCAATCCTAGTTTGGTCATGTTGTGAATTATTGTACGTAAGAGGCTTCTAGCCAACCCTCCAAATTTAGGATATAAGTTATGTTAGGAGATGTAACATTCAAAACAAAACAAGTGTCTTAAGTTTATTTCCACATGTTTTTTGGGAATTTTCTAAATGGTTAGTCATTCAAAAAGGGCTTCAAGTCAACATGCCTAATTGTGGAATTCTTAAGAAATGGACTAAAAAAAACAAGATGCATTTTGTTGATATTGTTAAAAATTTATTCTAATATTTTATGGGGTACAATCAATTATAGTTTTGGTTTTATGAAAAACGGGTTTGATAAAATTTAATGTGATCCATTTGACGATGCTTATAAGCTCGAAAAACGTGATCAGTAATAATGAGTTTTGGACACTGATTTAGATTTATGTAGAACAAATTATAGGCCCAACCTCTAGGGCTTATGATTGGTGGTGCTATAGGATTTTAATCTTATAAATAGATTGGTTAAGTCTCCTTTGCCGACACATTGAAAAAACAACATACGCTCATTTGTGGCTTTTCCCATCAAAGGCCCCAAAGACTGGAGCAAGTGATCGGGCAAATCAATTCTTACAAGCCTTTACACTGCGTTTGGTTTAACAGAAAATAGTAGGAAAGAAAGAATAAGGAGAAAAAGATGGTGGAAAGATTGAGTTTCTATTGTTTGGTAATTCTTCAAAAAAGGAGAGGAAAGAAAGTTTGAGGTGGGATCCACCGTGAAATGTTTTCCTCTCTATAATGGGCGGAAAGAGAAGAAACACTCGAACTTTTTGATAAATGACAGAACTGCCCTCTATAACTTATATATATTACATGTTGCAAATACATTTTGTTTAAGAAAATTGCACATTGCACATAGGACGCCATAGTCGCATATCTTTAGACACACATACATGAAGTAAAAAAAAAAAAAAAAAAATTAATGATTTATTATTAGATGTTGTGACTTAATTATTTAGCTTTTATTTTTACTCAATTATGTGAGTGCGCCTAAATATTTTTATTTGGGGTTGCGTCCAAGTAAGACTTTCTCTTGCACATAATGGTGTACAGTGTACACGCATGTGATGATTTGAGATATAAAATATATAATTAAAAAATTATTAATAAAACCTACTAATCTTTTTTTGACAAAAAAAAAAACTACTACTTTTTTTTTGACAAAAAAAAAACTACTACTTAAATACATAAATATACATAAGGGTATTTAAGTTATTTGAAAAATATTTACAATTATTTTTATCAATTAAACCTATCTTTCCTTTCACTTTCACTCCAACCAAACAACCTAAAAATTATCTTATTTTCTATTCACTTTCTATCCACTTTCTTTCCCTTAACATTTTTTGCTCTGTTACTTTCTTTCCTTTCACTTTCTCTTCTCATCCAAACAAATTGTTAGAGACAACAAATGTTATTGCTCAAACACTAGTAAGGGCATCAAAGTTCTTTTTTTTTAAGCAAAATAATCTCGTTGCATTTCATTTAATATAATAGAAGATAAACAACCAGGAGGATAGTAGTGATGAACACCAGGGCAAGACTGAAATAAATACGCTCTAACAAGATTGTGAGTGACTCTATTGATTTGCCTCCTAAATAAGCTATGTTGTAATTAGCATTAGAACTGAGAACGGAACTACAAGTTGAGAGCAATGTATCAAGCTCATTTTCATACAAAAAGTCATTACGCAAAGCATTCACAACTTGTTGACAGTCACTTAGACAAAGCCATTTCCAAAATTACTCTCTCAAAGCCATTAGACAAAGCGAGCATGAGAGCATGCTTCATTGTAGTACTTCACATTTAGCAGCACTAGCTACAAAGGGAAAGATCATAGTATGTGCTTGGACAAAGGAATCTGAGCTATCACGAAAGCATATATCGATACCGAATTTTCTTTCTGTCATGAAAATAGCTATATCAACATTACACTTCCACCAATTTGCAGAAGGTTTCTCCCAAGTAAGCACGTGAGTAGGCTTAGGGTCCGCATTTAGCATATTGCGGCACCAATTAAAGTCTTGGATCAAGTCAGAATTAAGCCTACATGTAGCAACCGAATTCACTTGTATATTTTTCAAAATGCATTCATTATGTGCTCGCCAAATACTCCAAAGTACAGCAGCAAAGAGAGGTTTATACACTAGTTATTGTGCTTTCGATTTGTTAATAACTTGTATTTTCCAAAGTTAATGAATGAAATAATGTAACTCTATGTTTGTCCTAAAAAATGTGAGTGTTGGAGAGAGTTGTAAAGAATTTATACGAGAAAGAGATTTGAAAAGAAAGTATTTTTTGTATGGAAATAAATTTAAAATTTAAGATAAAGGGATGGTATCTCAAGTTAAGATCGAAAAGATCTTAGAATTCGATAAATACTTAAAAAAAATATTTAAAAAATATTAATGGAACTTAAACTCATGATAATCTCTTAAATTCAAAATCTATTTTCTATCATTAGATTAAACTTAGCGTTAAGAGAGAGAGAGTTCTTAACACTCCTCCCCTACTAATCATATAGCAAATGCAAATGCAAATGCTTCTCTTTTTCAAGCCAAGTTTACATTCAAAAATATATCGTTAGACTTAGATCCACCATTCATGGCCGTGCACATGAACACTAGACTTTATTGTTTGTGTCAAAAAGTTACTAATAGCATCAACAATAGAGCTACTCATTTTTTAGCACTTAACTGAGCTACACGTATACACATCACTCATTTATAATCTTTTAATAATAGTACTTAATAAGTACTTCATCCCTCCAACACAGCATCTCTTAAAAAGTTCTAAATAGGTCCACCAATAATACATTTCACCAATAACTCTACATCATTATAAACAAATCTCACAAAAATAATATAGGTATCATTTTTTATTGTAGAACCGGTACCTATTAGGTACTCTTTGTGTTTTGGTCCAATGAGAATACATATTAAATAATAGTACTAAAATAATAAGTACCACCATTGAAGATGCTCTAAGCCAATTCCAATCATGTGCCCTCTCTCTCCATAGATTCTTGTACAAAACATACACATAAGCACAAATATCTCATTTCTTTACTCTGAGTTCTACTTATTATATAGGATTCAAATGGGAATGGATCTTCTCCATTAAAATGTCCATCTAGTAGAATCTAGGCCTTTGAAAAATTAGAAACTAAAAAATATTGAAAAATTGAGTTTTAAGGGTTGAAATTTACAATACTTTCTCTCCGGTGAAATTTACAACTGAGAAGCAAAACAAATAAGATTGAAAAGAAAGCAAAACAAGTGAAATTAAATTTAACCATTTCATTTTTTAGTTCTAAAAAAATAAAAGAGAACAAATAATTGGTTTAAACTCACCCTGAAATTTATATTATTTCTCAAAAAAAAATTTATCCCATGTCTAGAAAAATAAATAAATAACAGTTTTAAAACCCGGCCCATCCAACCCCATCTCATTTTTATGCGGGTTAAGCCGGACTGACCAACTTAAGATAGTAAACCTAAAATATCAGTTCAATCTGTAAAAAATGACGGATTAAACATGTCAATTCGACGGATTTGACCCCAGCCCGTTGTTTACGTAGGAATTTGGTAAACAACCGCTAGTTGAAGTATTTAAACTCGCGAGATCAACTAGTAAATCTCAGGACAATTTTGTGTTTTGTTTACTTAGAAAAATGTTTGAGTGTTCGACACAATATTTGAAAGCTTTATTTAGCAACATAACCTTCAAATAAATATTGGACTCACCAATTATATTTAATTGATAAATACCAAATTTATACCCAACACCCGTATTACCATCCCTAACCATAACCAACCTTCTAGCTATAAAAATTTGAAAACAGTGAATTCAAAATGTATAAAAATGAGGGAAAATGTTAAATAGTGCATCCGGTGCACTAGTTAAACACATAAATAAGAAAATTTTATCTTAAAACTCTTGCATTCAATGCATTGAAAGTGTAAAAAGTTGTTTTCATCAACATTAACTTTATGTTTTATTTCTATTTTTAGTATGTTTAACGAGTGCACCGTTTAACATGTTTCTTTAACCGATTTAAAGTTTCCAAAAACAAACAAATCGAAGGTTGGTAATTGTTAGTATCATAGTATGAATCCAACAAAAAAAAGCAAGTGTGAACTAGTGAGAAATCGTGTTGTGGGGATCAACTTTGTCGTTTCATTCCGGTCAAGCCATCTACATGCAATTATTTTATTACAATATTATTTTAGAAAAGTTCACACGTCTACAATTACAGTACCACCCTAAATTCAAATTATTCTAAAGTCAATGTGATGTTTGCATTCAAGAAAACGAAAACCTCGGACCAAATTTTTTAACTCAACTATAGATTCTATGGGTACATAGTGACCACTGGCTAGTGAAAGTGATCATTTTGTTGTTCTTTGACTTTTGTTTAAGTTTCTAATGAATCTAAACGAAAATATTATAAAATGTAATTAGTATCTTATTTAATAAAATAGAACATATTTTAGATTAAATAAAGTAATTATATAAGTAATAAACTAAGTTTTACATCACACACACACACACACACACATATATATATATATATATGGGGAGGGATCAAATTACACCGGTGTAATATTTGAGTAATGTTACACCGCTCAATAACGCTTTAACGAATACAAATTTTACAAAATCCACCGTTTGATTGAAAGTTTATATCGTATAGATCATCCATGTTAAATTTTACAAAAATCTAAAATCGTTTGATATGTTATTGAGACCGATGAAGATTAATGGTTTATGCGTTTTTATTGAATACCGTTAATCTTGATCTATTTCAAAAACATATCAAACGATTTTAGATTTTTATACAATTCAACACATAGATGATCTATACGATATAAGCTTTCAATCCAACGGTGGATTTTGTAAAATTTATATTCGTTAAAGCGTTATTGAGCGGTGTAACATTACTCAAATGTTACACCGGTGTAATTTGATCCCTCCCCTATATATATATATATATATATATATATATATATATATATATATATATATATATATATATATATATATATATATATATATATATATATATATATATATGGTAATGCTATATTTCTTTGTCTTAGATGAAGTGATAATTCATTGAAATTAAACCTCACATGATTGTGAGATTCCAGGTCACAAAGTCCGGCCTAATAATTTCGGCATTTTTTGCCAATTGAACTAGGACTTATGGGACACATGACATATATATTTAGAACATGTAATATATAAGTATTATGGTAATCCACAAGTACTAGCTCAATTGGTAAACAACTATGCCATTTATCGGGTTTGTAAACGAAACACAAGAATTACATGTTTGGTTTGGGATATTAATGCAAGGGTCATGATTTATTCTTGCCTTTCGTTTTATAATTTTAATGCATTGAATGCGTTACTTTCAAAATTACTCCATCCGTCCCAAAATAAATGACCTATTTTTAACTGTCTACTATTCATATGATCTCCTTTGACTATATTTTTCTACTAATATGTATATGCAAGTATTAGCATATGAGATGTTTGATTTGTTTCGAGGAGTTTTCAAAATATATAATTTTTATAATTTTTAATAATAGATAATTTAATATATTAATGATTAAAGTTATGCATTGGCAAACGTGAAAGTGGTCAACTAGATCATTTATTTTGGGACAGAAGGAGTATATTATACCATTTATGTTTACTTAACCATTGTCTCGGAGGCATCTTTTAGTATTACCTATAAAATAAAGATCTATGATTTAGACTATGTTTGATAAAATTAACATATAAGTTAAATAAGTTAAATTCAAACGTGCACTAAACTTCATCAACTTTTCATATTAATAATTATGGAACATGGCGAATGCTACTGTCCACAAGTGGAACAAGTAGTGCATAATGAAATACAATTATTTACCATTAGATATTTTAGTTTCACCGATCTTAACCTGTACTGTCCTTTAACAAAAGTTAGATTTCAACTTTTCAATACAACTTTAATATAAATAAATTTCAGATTTCAGAATGGGGGAATGAGAAGAAAAAAAAAATGGGGACTTCCAGATCTTGGATATAATCTTGTTAAGAATTACAGGTTGTCAAAGATATGAATTAATAAGGTGAAAACCCATGGTGAAGGTTTAACAACAGGCTGTCAAGAATTTGAAGCAAAAAAGCAGAAATTGGAGGTTGACACATAAACTTAACACCTTAAGGTTTTGGATTAATATGTGGTGTCAGACTCACTTGTATTGTTCTTGAGCCCAATATGGATGATCCTCGGCTACCCTCTCGTGATAACCCAATAGTGGTATCAAGGGGTTCTGAATACGGTAGAACCAACATAGTACCAAAGGTTCTAAATACGGTGGTTTTCTAAAAAATTAGCTGCTTACTCATTTCTTTCCTTTAAACAATTCAAATAGTCTCAAATTATGTCAATTCAATATGTTAGGTCTTCCCCCATTACTTTTAGTCAATTCAAAAATATATTTATCTTATGAGCAGAATCCAAATAAAATCTAACATACATGAATCGACCAATCAGAAAAGAGGCTCATCTGCAGTCAAACATTCTTTGAAAGGTAACCCTCCACAGTCCAACTTCAAAGAACGTTTAGAGACCCACCCATGAATTCTCATTTGTTTCTCAGCTGCCAATGGAAAAGTCCTTATGGAGGACTCAACACGTTCTTTCTCGTTTGGTATGACTAAATAATACTATGTTTTTCCATTGACAGTTAGACACTGAGAAACATACTTTTTCGCAAATTACATTCACACTACCCCCAAGGACCTTTTAATAAAAAAAATGCATCTTTAATTAAACTTGCATTTGGAGGGTTGACTGTTAATTAGACTAGGTAAAAAAATTGACGATGCAAGGATAAGGGATGCAGGATTTATGAAAATTACCTTTTACCTTTCCTTTCCTTTCATTTTATGCTTTCTAGAGACAATCTCTTGTTAAAGGACTTTAAAAACCTGATTTTTTACAGAACTATTGTACAATTCGTTACACTCTATAAACCCGTGTCTGCATTGTCCCACTGAAAATTTCCCCCGCATCAAATAGCTGGAGATGCCTCAGTGTGAGCCTATGCCAAGTGGCAACCTCCACCTCCAACTTCCCTGGCCGGAGGCATTTGAAAAGCTGACAAGCTAATTATTAGCTACGGCATCTTAATTTGCCACATGCTTTCCCAAGAGATCCTGGTTGCATTTGTCGTACATCAACGCAATCTGCTTCTCCAACTCATCTGGAGAATTAAGAACAGAAAAGATCAGGACCAAGCAATATTCTTCATTCAACTAACCTTAAGTTATAATTGCACCTACTACAGTTGACCTTTTTTTCCAATAAATCAACAATTTACCAGTACCTCTAATAGCCAATTTAAGCCAAGCGATACTCTATTCAACTAACCTTATGTTCTAAGTGCGCATTACACCAACTACAGCGACCTTTTATTCCATAAATCAACAATCTACCAGTACTTCTAATAGCAGATTTATGTTCAGGACTTCAGGGCCACATGATCTCTATATTCTAAAACTAAAATTGCCATATTAATTATGTACCAAAAAAAAAATTTGCCATATTAATGAAGAAAGGGATGTCTTGAACTAATGAAAGATCAAAATCACTTGGTACGGGTTTTGGGAAATTTTAAAAACTAAAATAAGGTCATTTTTAGCTATAGACAACTAAACCCAAGGTAATGCAGAGAATAGTGTCACAAAACGGGGGAAAATCCACAATAAAGGTAATAAGAGAGAAACCATGGGCTTACCTGGTAACTTATCAAACCGACTGCCACAAGAATGCATTGTGATGGACAAATACAAGGGGAGCCATTTATATCGATATTTCTTTAGTATCTATAAGTGGCATGAGAGTAACACAAGTTAACTGGAACCTTGATGCCTTGACAGCAAATGATCATTTCGTCTTCTCATTAACTCGGCTTCTCTTGCTATCTGGATATCTGAAGGCCAGAAGATTTGCCAAACAACTTTGCAAGTAAAGCGAGGTAGCAATGCCACAATTATTATAAGCAAAATTGTTATCCAATATGTAGGGGACTTTGCCAGATGATAAATAGTCCTGCAATTATTTTGACACACATTATATTATAACCTACGGTACTCCTATATTTATCATACAGAATACCTATTGTAAGGACACATGTAACTAACCAGAAATTGGGAAAGACGGGTATAGAATCCAATATCACCATGCAACCATATGTAGTGATTATGGATCCCCAGACAGCATAATGAGTAATTAATAGCCAACGGTTGATGTCCATAGCCAGGTGTGCATTTACAAGGATAACAACTGCAATTGTCCACAAGCTACCCATGCTCCATATATCAATTGTACTATCCTTATAGGTGAACAACGGTGTGTAGAAGAGAACAAGGCTCTGCCATACTGTGTCGATCATTGTGATCCAAAATAATTGCATATTGTAAGCTTCTTGCCTGTAACCAGTACTATAAAGTTTCGGATACTGCAAGAGTGTCTTATGACTCAAGTCTTTGTCCAAAATACCAACAAAAATTGTGGGTACAGAAGTGTATATCACAGAATAGAATACACTACTCCAATCTGTTAATGCAGAAGTTGTAGAAAAAGCGGTGCATAATATATACCTGAAGACAAGGAAGATACATTAAAATGTTAAAATCTCAAAAAACCTGCAACTATTATTAAAATCCAATAACTTCTTCGAGCCCAAAATTTATGATACACCCTATATATATTACACATTTCAACAAGGATAGCAAGAACATCAAGAGGGAAGAAATTTATTAATTTTGGGCATAAAAAGTGGATAACTTAAACCAAGTATTTTCCCACTAGACGGAGATATCAGTTAAAATATTGGAAACAATTGTCAATTATCTGTCCGCAATTAGTCATAGGCAGAAATAATAATAATAATGAAGTAGAAACTCATAAACACAAGGAAATAAACCATAGTTTCCAAATAAATCCGTACATACCAAAATAACATCAACACAAAGACAGCATTGCGGTAGAAGTTGTACAGAACTAAATAACCAACACGCTGGTAATTCCAGTGCCCGTGAACAAGAAGTAATCTTTTCAAGAACTGAAATTGTCCCATAGCAAAATCTGATGCCATCACTGCTTGACGTCCTTCCTGCCCGCATATTCCAACACCAACATCTGCCATTTGAATCATTGACACATCATTGGCCCCTGTCAAAAGTATTCCCAAAAAACGTTATAATTGAACTTATATCAAGTCAAATCTTATTTTAAAGTGCATCATCGAATATTAGTTGAATCTTGATGGCCGCAGCTTATTGGAAAATTATTAACAACCAGACCCTTCAATAAAAACCAAATGCAAATTAAGGGAAATTTTATACTATAGTATGAAGAACTTACCATCACCTATGGCTAGTGTCATATCATCTGTTCGGCTTTTTATCAGATCAACAATTCCAGCCTTCTGCAAGGGTGCAACACGACAACACAGCACAACCTTACAGGAAGTTGCGAGGTCAAAAAGCTGTTGAATAGAAAAAGGAAAGTCTTATTTAACAGCTCAAATCTGAAGCAATAGTATATGCACCTCCAACAACTCAAGCAGAAAAGGCAAGTTTTAGATGTCCAGTAAAGATATATATTCCAAAAAAAATCTAATGAGGAAGGATAATTTTACCTCTGACTCCAGTTCCTTCTCCAAAATATAAACCAAACTGTTCCCGTCAATTATGAGTGCCAATGGAGTATTAGGTCCTTCTTCCTTTCCTGAATTCCACTTGGGCAAACTCATTGACTTTGAACCATTGGAAACATCAAGATCACCATGTTCAGCATTGGTTTTATTCTTCGGATTCTGATGCCCTCTACTTGAAGATCTCACACCATATTTAGCTATTGCATCACCCAAAAGATTTCTGCATTCCTCCTCTGAAGTGCCATTTATAACAATTTGCTGCATATCTGCACTGAGAAGCTTGCAGGAAAGACCAATTGAAATCGCAGTCTCTTGTTTATCACCAGTAAGAACCCAGACCTTGATTCCAGCTTGCCGTAGGGACTCAATGGCTTCTGGTACACCCTCTTGCAGCTTGTCCTCGATTCCGGTTGCTCCAAGTAGATTTAAATTGCATTCTATAAGAGCTGCCGCTTGACGTAGTTTACTAGCTCTGTCAGTTAAGGCAGTGCTTGCCTCTCCATACCTGCTTTGCCACTCCTCAAGTTCAGCATCAGAAAGACTTCTAGAGGCAACTACAAGGGTGCGCAAACCTTGCGAAGAATATTCAGTCAAATGGCTCTGTGTTGCATGCAATAAGCTATTGTGGCTTTCACTGCCGTTTGCCAAAATGTTAAACATTGATGTATCAGCCCCTTTGACTAGCACCTTTACAACATTGTCAGGAAACCGAATAACAACGGACATTCTCTTTCGCACACTATCAAACTCATGCAAGCCCAATACATCCAATCTATATACCACAGCACAGAAATAATAAAGTTACTGAGTAATTTACATATAAGATTGCATAAAAAGCACAAAACGGAACTAGAACGTCTAGTGTACATAATACTGTTTCATCAATCATGCATTTCAGCATCATTTAAACAAAATATAAAAATTAGTAACCCATCTCAAAGGAAGTCACAATCTACCTGAGTTTCTCACCATTGATGTCAATAACAATATGTCCAGATGTCCGCTCAAAAAGAGTGTATCCATATGCAGAAGCCGCAGAAACTAGAGCTTGTTCATCAGGGGATTCTCCCTGGTAATCAATGCACTCTACATATCCAGGTGATTCACTTGTTCCACAACCAGAAAATTCACCATCACTAAGTATAGGAATCACAGTATTACAAGCAGCCAATGTAAGAAAAAACTCATGAGCAACTATTCTTTCATCTCTACTTGGGTTTTTATGCAACACGGACATTAGTTTGGGATCAACTGAAATTTCAGATTTCAGTTTCCATCTCCGTTTAGGAATAACATCTGTTGCAGCTGCAAAACATCACAAAAAAAATACTTGTGATAAGAACTATATTCATTATAAGCTTACAGATGATTTTTGTTAACAACTCACGCCGCCGACACATGCAGGCTCAAAGCAAGATATTAACTACTGAAGAGCATGGTAGCAATTTCATCAAATAAGTATGCAAGAAAAGCAAAACTGTACAGGGGAAAGAAAACCAGGAGCTAACTCATACAAAGCTTATGCTATTATACAATAATTATAGATCGGACTTTATATATTCACACGGTATTTATCACAGCGAAACAAGAGACAACGGCACTACACAGCAACATTAAGCAGTTTAAAGGTACATGATTATCTCAAGGGGAGACCAAATACCTGAACTATCATCAGCAGCAAGCAAGGAGCTCCCATAATTATCCCCATGTACGCTAGCCCTCCGGAATTCCATCTTGTTTTCTGTTAGTGTTCCTGTCTTGTCTGAAAATACATAGCGTATCTGACCCAAATCTTCATTTATATTTAATGATCTACACTGAAACCTTGATCCAGAGCTAGCGTCATACATATGCATGTCTTCAATCATGAAGTATGACTGACCCAATCGAACCAACTCCATTGTGATGTAAAGAGATATGGGTATCATTATCTGGAACACTATAACAGAACTCAAAAAGGAGAAAAACGCTTCCATTGGTATCCCATAATACTTATATTTCTTTCCATATTGCGGGCCTTTGTTGATGTATCTTTTTCTGTAGTAAGGCAAGGTATCAAGTTGGTTCTTGTGACGTACCAGCCAAAGACACATCCCAAGGGCAACAACCAAACACATGATAAAAAGAAAAATTGACAACCAAAGGGTTTCTCTATTCATATAACCTTCAAGTCGGCTTCTCTTGGAAGGAGAAGCCGCACTGTTCAACATGGCTTTTGTTTCCTGTCCTGCATAAACCACAACACCAATTATCCAATCCGTGTTCTTGAGCTGGCAACCTCGCAGGACAATGTTTGACTGGCTAAGGGAAAACTTAATTCCATTGAACTCCATATTAGCTGTGAACTCATAAATGTTCCGGTTTGGCTGCTCGCATCTAATAATCCCAGCAATATCACAAACCTCTGAAGATACTGCAGAAGTTGTTTCCTGCTTGGCATACCTTGTCTTCAAATTTGATTCTCCATCCAAATTCATTGTCTGAATGTAGGCAAGCCCACTCGGATCACTTGTACCCAACAAAACCATATCAGCAGGAATGGTCTCATCTGCAAAAATCTTAACAACCTCACCAGCCTGAATCTTTTTCCATACCTTGGAACGGAAATCACTGGACTGAAGAACCAAAGACTCACGATTGTTCTCATTGTTATCGGACCTATGTCTCCTCCAATCCTCATACCCATCCTTAATAGCAGTAACACAAAGAACAAACAAAAGCGGAAAAAGGGACACTGTCCTCCCAAATACAGCTAAGGGAGGAAGCTGATTGAGTGCAGCAATAGCAAGGAAATACAAATAAGCAACCCTATGAAACTGAATAAACAAATTCTTAGGCAAGAATGTGATAAAAGTATATCTACTAGTTCGGATCTCATTCCCAGTAAACTCATACTTATCATTAGTTCTCTTAGGATCATTTATATAGATCAACCTAGCATTATCATCATGTAAAATTTGTTCATCAAACTGCAGACTTTTATGACGAATCCTGCGAGATGGAGCTGATGTTACTGCAGAAGCTGTTGAAATTTCAAAGGGCGCGGTATTTGCATCATGCAGTTCCATTGCACCCCAGGATCGCAGGCGTCCCCTTTCCCGCGTGGGGCATTCCAAACGAAACTCTGAATCAGGGTTTTGTGTCTCTGTTAAAGAGGATGATGAGATGCCAATGCTGCCACTGTTGTTATTATTATTGCAAAACGCCGAGTGGAAGCTGCAATCTTTCGCCAACACAACTTCCCTATGGTGGTCGGGAAAAGATTCTGCGGCGGCAGCTTCAAAGAAGGTAGTGCGGGATCCGGATTTCCGGTGGCGATGATGAATGACTGGAGGAACAAGATCTGGTTCGGAAAGCAGTGGTTGATCAGAACTCATATATATAATTCTCCAACCACATTTTGGAGAAGCGCGTTTAAGAACAAATTTCACGGCAAAAATAATTGATTAATTAAAAACGCATCGATTCTTTCCTGAAATAAAATTCAAGAGTGAAGTGTTATTGTCGGCATATGCTAATAAAAATGGAAGGAAAATTGAATTAATCAGGAATCATGGATCAAATTGATTTTTAACCCTAATGTACGATTGTATTTTGTAATATAATGTAAAAACATGCAGAAACGCAAAATTTAAGAATTAATCGGAAAAATTGAAATGAGAGAAGAAGAAGAAAGAGGAAAAACCTGAGAAATTGAAATGCAGAGAGAGAGAGAGAGAGATGGAATCAGAATCAGGTGTTGTGTTGTGTTGTGCTTTGCTGTGTTGCAATGGGAGTTGGGAGAGAGAGGAGCGGTGAACCACTAATCCAATCCTTTACGTTGCTTTCCTTTCTTCTCACTTCTTCTCTTTCTTCTTCCTTTTCTATGGGCCACCACCTAACAAACTATTGCCATTACTATCTTCCTTTTCTCGTTACATTACATTTTTTTAATATTCATTTTATTCTGTGTGTTGTGTAATATAATATTTTTATGAATTAAATATGTTTTTAATTTCTATAAAATTATCAAATTTTGTTTTCATTTCTATAAAATTTTATGCACGTAATTTTGGAGTGTATTGGATTGGGATTTTAAAAGACTTTTTTGACAAAAAAATCTTGAACATTTTAAAAGATTTCGTTGATTTTGTGAGATTGTAAAAGATATTTTTAAAAGACTTTTTACAATCAAGATGTTATTTTCAAAATTTTATAAATTGTTTAATAATTCTTAAATTTTAAAATTTAAGAATGTTGGTTGGTAGAACATGTTGGTCTTGGGTGCTAGGAAGCCAAAATTGTCAAACTCAAATGGTATAAAAAGCATGTTGGTTGTCAGAACATGTTTTCTCATGTTTCGTCACTTTTCTTTAAGCGGCTTTGAGGGTGTTGTCCACTGTAAAAGCATCGGTCCTTAATCCCACAAGTGGTGAACACGTCAATCAAGTTCACACATACATGTTTTCCGATATGGACCCATACACCATAATATTTGTCGGTCTGAGAGTCGATCTCTCGTCATGTGGATTAGTCAAAAAATTCACATGCGCCTCTTTTTTCACAGAGATTCCAGTGTGCCTCAGAATATCAAAAAGGACATCTCGAACAAAGTCATGTTTGTATTTGAAGCCTGAAAGCTCTCTACAATATATTGTGTGTTCCCCAAAGTTATCCAAACATGTCTTACGACAAACAGGGGATGCAAACCTCATTAAAGAGAAATAAGGAATCATGATGCGATATTTAAGGATAGTACGATACTCCACTTGTGACATATGATGGCATAATCCAACAATAGCAATAGCAACAAGAAAATCCTAAGCATGTGCTACTTGCAAACACCCAAAAACTGTTTTTTATCTTGTGGTCATATCAAACTTAACTTCTATATCCTGAACAATTTTACCAAATAGAACACACGCCAAAAGATGTTGGGATTTAATGGTGGTGCCCTTCTTAGTAAAACTGTTCAAGTCAAAACCAGGAATCGTTTCATAAAAACCATCTAAAGCATTGTCAAAACCAGAGTTCATACCACATACTCCACTATCTCTCAATATATGATCTTGTAACACCCAAGATTTGGCCCTAGAAGCCGCAAAAGCGTATGAGGTGGCCTCTACTGCATAGTACAAATCTAATCCCCCAAACTTAATAGGTAAGGAAGCTAATCTCCATTGAAGGTCCCTAAAGGACCGCCACAACCACAATGTCTTCAACTGCTGCTCGCAACTGTTTATCAAACAAAATGGTTCCCTCCTTCATGTGAATTTATTGACACGTCTGATTGACTCTTTGCAAGTGTACAAACGTCGTCAATTAGTAATAAAAAGATATCGATCCACAGGGATTGTGTTGTCCAATCAAGATGATTGTGTTTATAAACATAGTAAACTTAAAACACATGTTTGGGGGTTTGTTTGAGTAAGTGTTTGGTAAGAAAACGGTTTGAGTAATCAGTGATAAAAGAGTGAGGTTGGATCGTTGAAACTCCCTAAACTATAGCAATTGCATGCAATCAATCATATTGTAATGAACCACTCAAGTGTCACAACTAGATCAACAATATGATGAATTTCAATCTCTTGATAAATCCACCCTATCCCTTACCGATACTTCTCCAATCTCTTGGATGGAAGCTACAGGTAACAGAGTAGTTAAAAGTGTGTTGATTTTATGTTACACTCTATGTTTCAATCTCTCGACCGGAAACACTCAAGTGCACAATGAATTCATGTCGGATTTTAACTCATATTCTCATACATAATCAAAATCTAAAATCATTGCAAAGTTGATCAGAAATTGTAAAGCATTAAGAACTGAAATTCATTGAATAACACTTATACAAGAGAGATTCATTACAAATATGAGGAATTACATGAGATTACATCAGTTTAGTTCATATTCTAGATCCAACCTCTATGAGGATTTATTTCCTCATGGTGACAAGCAAGGATCCAAGCTCCAACTCCACAAGATTTGCTCCCATGTTGTTGAACTCCTTGAATCTAGCCACTGGAACGCAGGATCTCACTCCAATTGATGCACAAGAACTCTTAAAATCATGTTTCAACTCCAAAGTTTCGAATCCTTTTCCAGAAATTGAGTTTTTCTTTTATACAAATTGCAACCACGCCGCGCGCCAGATCTATCACGCCGCGCACTCCAATTGATGCACAAGAACTCTTAAAATCATGTTTCAACTCCAAAGTTTCGAACCCTTTTCCAGAAATTGAGTTTTTCTTTTATACAAATTGCAACCACGCCGCGCGCCAGATCTATCACGCCGCGCGTGGTTGTTCTTCTTAACACTGCGTCGCGCGTGATTGCCTTTCACGCCGCGCGTGATCAAGTCAGAGGGGAATCAGATCTTCAGATGAGGTATTACGCTGCGTGTGGTTGGATCACGTCGTCGGCGTAGTTCAACTTCCTCCTTCACGCCGCGCGTGGTAGACATCACGCCGTGCGTGACTAAGTCAGAGAGCAACTTCAATTCTGGTAGGGTATTACGCCGCGCGTAGTGAAAGCAGGGGAAAACTTCTTCTTTGCACAGGCAACACGCTGCGCGTGAAACAACCACGCCCCCAGCGTAGTGCAAAACTTCAAACTTCTGCATAATTTTCTTGCTTTTCTTGTAATCCAAGTAATCTCAAATCCGGGCTGATTTCTCTTGTTTATTCATAACAAAACTACTTAAAAAGAGTCTAATGTCCCTCAAATAAGCATGGATTAATAGGTGTGACGAGAGGTCATCAACGTCCTTGGACCGTAAAAACATTGGGAATACCCATTCATGATCGAAGTAGAAGAAGTTCACTTTGGGGATCCATTAATTAAGGAAGAAGATGCATTAGCTCAACAAGCTCTAACAGCTTTCTTCATGGTTACCCCTTCGATAAAATATCCAAACTAACAACCCCTTTGAGCAATTCAACCTCAACATCGGCCTTCCGATGACATATCACAACATATTTTCCTCAACACTGTGTTTGGTTTAGGGTTAAAAGGAAGGAAAGAAAGTCACAGGAGAGAAAGATGGTGGAAAGTGAATCTTTCCATTGTTCGGAACAACCTTGAAAAGTGAAGGAAAGAAAGTTTTGCATGGACCCCACCCAAAAATCTTTTTGTTCTACTTTGGACGGAAAGCGGGAAGATTCACCAAAATTTTGGGCAAAAAGACAATATTAACCTTCTTTTTCATAACCTTTTCTACTATCATTCATATCTAAACCCCTAAAAAAAATTGGTTGCTCTCATACACTTTCACAATCGAGCCTGTTCACTTCATTTGCTCAATCTCACTTCATTTCCAATGTAAAAATCTCTTCTTACATTAGCACATGTACAATTAACTTAAGAAATCACTCAAATTTCAAAATATAATCCTCTTTTCATCTTCTTTCTCTGCCAAGCTTTCTTTTTTTATCTTTTTTTTTTTTTCAGATCTACTAATACATTCTCATATGCTACATATATGTGCTTGACTTTCTACTAATCAGGGTTGGTCCCAACTATTATGAGGTCCAGGACGAATAATAAAAATGGACCCCTAATAAAAAAATACAATTTATTTTTAAAGAATATCTTATATTTAATTTTGTTTAAGGACATACATGTAAATTTTAAATAATATCAACAACATAAAAAAAAATCATTCATCCTTATAAACAAAACATAAAAATGTCATATTATAATCAATATCATCAAAATATTTTCTAGCTACTTAAGGAAAAAAAAAATCTCGCTTCTACCATTTTTTGAAGAAATTCACCAATCAAATTTTTATATTGTATATTCCCCAACAAATCATTCACAAATTTCTCATCAATTAATTGTATTGTTTGAATTTTTATATTGTTGAATGTTGAAACTGTTCTGAAGTGGGCCAAGAGCTGGCCCAAATCCACTTCTGCTCAGCCCAATAAGCTACAGTCCCGCTCTGACACGTCAGCACAGCTCGTTGTCCACGTGCACCTCGCCAGCTGAGCGCAAGTCCACTTGAGCTTATCCATTATCCCCAATAAGCGGGATAGCTCAACCCAGGATGTGGACCAAATAACGGTCTCTCCCTCCATCTACGGAGATTCCTGGCAGTCACTCTTAATGGGTTGCCCAACACGATAATGAACCTTGTGGTATTTACACTTTGCACCCTAATTTTATGTGTCATTTTTTTGTGTTGTGTTCCGACAAACCAATAAGGGCCCGTTTGGTGCACATGATAAGAGACAGGATAGGATAACTGTATCATATCCTGCCGCAATTCAGTGTTTGGTGATACAGCAGGATATGATAAGTTAATCCTGAAGCTTATCCTATCCTGTCTCTCTAGTTATAATTCTTATCCTGAATTTGAGCTGGGTTACCAGCAAGATAGGATAAGGAAAAAAAAATTACTGATTTATTTTATAAAATATATTTTAAAATACATAAAATAAAATAAATAAAATATAAATAATAAAATAATTAATTTTTAAATATATATGTGATTTTCTCACAAGGGTAATTTTGTAATTTATATATTCTAAAAAATCAAAATTTTACTAAAATTACAATATTTTAAAGTAAAATGATTATTAAAAAATTGACAAATAGGGATATTAATTTAAATTTTATAAAAAATTAAATATAATTCTTTTGTAATAGTAATTTTATTATTTACGTATGAGATATATCATATACTTATTTGGCTTATCTAACATGTATATATTATTGAGTTATTTATTTAATCATGATTCATATAAAAAATTAAACTTGATTATTTTCTCATGATTTTTATTTTAAATTATATACAAATATTTGATTACTTATTTATATTTTTTATTTATAAAATTCAAAGTATTACAAAATAATTTTAAAAAAATAACAATTGTTTTACAAGAGTAATTTTGTCAATTAAATATGTTATATATCTTATCATATTTTTATGAGCAAGTATGTATTAAAAACAAAATATAATAGTTATCATGTTTGTTATCCTGTGTGCACCAAACACATGATATGATAACTGAGTATAACTGTTATCCTGCTGTTATTCTATCCTATCCTTATCCTGTTTTATATCCTATCATGTCACTATGCTATCCTGCGCACCAAACAGGCCCTAATAGTATGACCGCTATGTCTTTTGTTTTATCATAACATTTATTATTATAATAGATAAGTTTTTGGGACCTGAGAGTGTGTTCCTCCTTAAGGTGTCAGGTTTGATTCTATCTGGTGCCAATTTGAGTGAATTAATTTAGCTTCTTAAAAAAAAACATTTATTATTATTATTATTATTAATATGGGAAGAGATCAAATTACACCGGTGTAACATTTGAGTAATGTTACACCGCTCAATAACGCTTTAACAAATACAAATTTTACAAAATCCATCGTTGGATTGAAAACTTATATCGTATAGATCATCTATGTTGAATTGTATAAAAATCTAAAATCGTTTGATATGTTTTTTAGATAGATCAAGATTAACGGTATTCAATAAAAACGCATAAACCATTAATCTTCATCGGTCTCAATAACATATCAAACGATTTTAGGTTTTTGTAAAATTTAACATGAATGATCTATACGATATAAGCTTTCAATCCAACGGTGGATTTTGTAAAATTTGTATTCGTTAAAGCGTTATTGAGCAGTGTAACATTACTCAAATGTTACACCAGTGTAATTTGATCCCTCCCCTATTAATATAGTGGTGATTATACAATTAAAATTAATATTTGGAATCAGAATAATTGATTCCAAGTCTTGGAAATTGCTTGTTCAGAGTAATTAATTCATTAGACTAGCAAATCATTGATGTATAATATGGAAAATATATCCATATTAACTCCTTATGCTCTGCCAAAACTGGATGATTCACTCACGCGTGTTATGATAATACACCCCTGAGCCTGCTTAGTTGCCTTCTAAGCCCACTCCTCCCGCCAGGTTGGTTAGTTTTTGTTTATTTTTTTATTCTGAATTTTGTTTTATTTTTATGATATTATATATTGGTATTGAGTTTTAATAATATTTATTGAATTTATTTGATGTTTGTTTTTATATAATATGATTATTTTGATTTGTTGTTTTGTTTTTTGATTTATTATTGTGCTATTTCGATTTATTCTATTATGCGTGTGTTTGAGGTTTTTGTAGTTTATACAATGATGTTTTTAGGTTGTATTGTTCAATCATGAAATGTGTTTTCTATTAATATTAATCATTAATTTTCTGAGGCTATGTTTGATTGTTATTGTTAATGTTGGTGTATAGGTGATTTGTTATGTTAAATGTTTGTATTTTAATATGTCAGTGATTGTGGCTTATGTGTTTTATACATATTTAGAAATTAGAATTAAATAGAATGGATATGTTTTGTTTGAGTTTGAATAATATATGGCTTAGTTGATATGCAAGTCATAGTATAGTATTTTCTAGGTTTTGTATCGTAAATTGAAGGCTATTGGATTCGATTATTTGATGTGTAGTATACTAGATTTCCCTTCAATATCTTTTCGTAAGGTTGTAATTTGACTGAGGTTAAAAGCAAAGCAATTCTTCCATTACTCGAGTCAGTTTTAAATATGTGTTTTTTTTTCAAGTGTGACATTGTAACATTGAAAGATTAGTCTGTTTTGTGTCCATATTGATGTTAAAGGTTGTAATTTTATTGATGTTAAAGTCATAAGGTGCTATATTTTATTGTGTATGAGTGCATATTTTCGATGACATCGACTTTATATTGAACTATTTTGTGACACGAATTAAAGTATAATTTAAGTGAATCTGAATCAGCTTGATAGGTATTTTGAACCATAGTTTTAAAAATCTGACCAGCCAGTCCGACTGGTTCAACTGTGAATCAAATATAGCACTGGTCTGATTGGTATGTTGGAACTCACATGCAATTAACCCGGTCAAAATCGGAGGAAATCGGTCTAAACCAGAGAAAACCGACCGGTTCGTGCGAGTCAAGAACTTTTCAAAACAAAAATCTGAAATGTCACCAGCAGGATTCAAACCTGCGTTCTCATGTTGAAATATGAACAACTTTGCCACCGAGCCAGCTATTTCATTTATGAATTAATTCCCTAAAACATGTGGGAGTAAGTTAGCAAGTCTATTCCCACTATATTTTTACTAAAAAATCATTCTATCTACACAAACCAACTAAAGTCATAAAATTAGTTTTGTAAATTATTTTAATTAATTAAAAACAAAATCAAAAATCCTCTTTGACTCAAACACAAATCGTAGGTTTTTCAATGACTAACAATTATGTGCGCAGGTTTTTTTTTCCTAAGTCATTACATTTGTTAGGTGAATTAGCATAAGAAATCAACCAAGGGTGATAATACTTATACCACTTTTACTGTTTTTTTTTTTTGGCTGAAATACGGTCAAATTAACATTGGTTGAACTCAATTGAAAAAATTGCTTCAGTGCAATGGTTCAATTTTAAGTTTACTAGACAATACATTCAAAAAATTGAGAAACAAAAGACGAAAGAAGAAAAACAAGACAATAAAAAACAAAAGATCGAAGAAGACAAACAAGACAATAAAATAAGATTTTTTTTTATTAAACTAACTTAATTTATTAAATTACAGTAATGCCCACATATTTAAGTAGTGTTAAAATAAAAGTGTTGGAGTTTTATTAAATACATATAGTGAGAGTAGACTTGCTAACTTACTCCCACATGTTTTTAGGTGAGAGTAAATTAGCAACCCCTGTGTATAATGCTTTAATAATACGTAACTCTTTTTCTTTACTGCATGCTTCTTTTAAATAAAATTTACAATATTTTATTTTTAATACAATTGTTTGAAAATATTTGGGTATCTATCAACTAAAAATATTTATTTTAATATCATATGGATTTTTTTTTTTACTAATGAATTTGTTTAGTTATAAAATACATAATTTATGATTTTGATGAAAAAAAAATCATTGTTTTAATTCTTTTTTTACACTTAGTCATTCAATTTGATTTGATTTAATACCTATATAGTTTTGTACTTGAGACCGGTTTATTCAACTGAGTTATTAAGCTTTATCCAGTTTAGTCATTCGATTTGACCAGTGACTCAGTGGTTCGACCGATGAACCAGTCACACAGTATTCTCACTGGTTCGATGACCGGTCCGTTTTTTAAACATTGTTTTGAACACAGAATAATTTTTTTGTTGATTAGTGGTCGTTTTGGGACTGATTTAGGATTATTTGTTTATTATTTGGAACACCAACCTAGACATTTATAGGGACTCTCTTGTGATTGTTTATCCCAAGTTTTAACACTTGAAACCGGATAATATCCATTTTGTAAAACTTTTTCCCTAAGATTTATTTCAGGAAAGTGATAATTTGGAACTAAAAGTTGTCAATTATATTCTTTATGAAAATGGAAAATCCATTGACGAATTTCCAACACTTAGATAGCATAGGTAACTTTTTATTTTCAAATACTAATTAATATATTCAAATAGGTTGTTGGTTTAAAGTTAAAACTTAAGAGCTAAAATCACCTAATTTTATTTTTTTTGACAATTGTTGAATACCCTTAGATATTTTGCGTAAATGTCTTGTGAATTGAATTTTATATAAAATTTCCAGCATTCATTCATAGTGCATGTTGTTTTTGTATGTCAGGATTTAATTAAGCATGTCAATGCTCTCCATGGATGATGTTAAGTTTCAATGTTTGCTTGCATTAAGATTCATTCTACTTTGTTTCAATGAAGTAATTTACCCAGTTTATTAAATTCTAGTTTGTTTGTTAAATTATACAGTTTATCAAGTTTCTTGTTTACCATTGTGCAGATGCAATCTTCATTGTGGATAAATGGACGATGCAAATTCTATTGCTTAATTGCATTAAATTAGATAATAACTTTTATTTCTTAATGTAGATAACTGTATTAAATTTTAATGACTACAATGGTGTGCACATGATGATACATCTCATGTCCTACTTGCTTCACTTAGACCATATACAATGGCAAAATAAATTCAACACAACTTTTTCACTTCTCAACACTCCACATCATTTTCTCTTTCTTCCACATAATCATTCAACACTTATTCAACTTTTACCCTCTCCAATAGTTTTTTCATTCAACACTCTACCCCACCATTTTCTCTACCCCACCACTTTTTATTTCATATTCTTATTTAAATTTATATTTTTGTTTTTATAATTACATAAAATTATAATTATTGATTAAAATTAAATTAAAATAATTAACACTTAACGATTTATTTTTTAGTTTTTTGTAATAAAAACAAAATTTATTTAATGAAATTATACGATACAAATCATCTTAACTTAATTTAAAATACAACACACAAGTAACGTAATTAGTACGATACAAATATTTTGAAATGCAATACAACACACAAGCAACATAATTAGTACGATACAAATAATTTAAAATGCGATAAACACACGAGCAGCAACGTAATAATTAGTACGATACAATAATCTTCAATCACGTCCCATTCCAAACTTTGTCCATATGTGCTTCACTAAATCTGCTTGCAATTCTTGATGGCCTTTTGGATCACGGAACTCGGATCTAGCACGCACATGATTTGCAAAAGGAGGTAACACCTCGGTCGAGTATGGTTGCGGTGCACTAGATCCACTTTCATCAGATTGCTCAAAATCGGTCCAATGTTGAGCATATGAGTCTCGTTCATCCTCAACAATCATATTATGTAATATGATGCATGATCTCATTATGATACCCAAATCGGCTATGTCCCACAAGCGAGCTGGTTCACGGATGATTTTAAATCGAGCTTGAAAAACTCCAAATGCACGTTCGATGTCCTTCTGATATCCCTCCTGATATTTTGCAAATAACTTATCGGGTTCACTTTGAGGAAGTCTAATCGATTTGACGAAAGTTGGATAAGAAGGGTAGATACCATCAGCTAGATAGTATGTCATATTATAGGGATGCTGATTCACAAAGAAATTAACAGTAGGAGCATTTCCCTGTTCCACGTCATCAAACACCGGTGACCGGTCTAGAACGCTTATATCGTTCAACGTTTATATCGTTCAACGTTCCCGGACATCCAAAAAATGCATGCAAGATCCATAGATCATGAGATGCAACTGCTTCAAGAATAATTGTGGTGGTTCCCTTATCCCCCTAGTAAATTGACCTTCCCATGCTTTAGGACAATTTTTTCACTCTCAGTGCATGCAGTCAATACTCCCAATCATCCCTGGGAACCCTCGCATTTCACTAACATGCAGTATTTTTTGCAGGTCATCTTGGGTTGGTGCTCTCAGATACACTTGCTCATACAATCGTATGATTCCTTTACAAAATCTACGTAAGCACTCCAATGCTGTAGTACTTTCTATTTTGATGTACTCATCGACCGCATCTGCTGCTATACCATATGCTAACATACACATTGTTGTGGTACATTTTGCTAAAGCTGATATACCTTCTTTATTGGTTGCATCAACTCGCTGGGAAGGTCCCCAACAATTCGAAGGAAAACATGTTTTTACATCCGGTAGCGACGACGAAACATTGCATCGTCATATGTAGGTTCATCGGCAAAGTAGTCGTCAATTAGTCTTTGGTTTGCCGCTGCATGATCTCTATTGAGATATTTTCTAGTACGAGGTGCATTATCTTCCAATATTTTCTGTCGACGCTCTCTAAATCGATTGAGTATGTAAGCGTCATCAATTTCACGTCTTTGTTTGTAGGCTGCGATATCAAAATGAAATTTTGATGGATCCATTTTTTGTGATATTGGAAGTAGATTGGATGAGATTTGGGATATTGGAAGTAGTTGGATGAGATTTGGGATATTGGAGGTAGATTGATACATAAATGGTTGCATGAGTCCCTATATATAAATGATAGACATATGACGGATTTGAAATAAATATTGTATAGAGTTAATTATCGGATAAAGATTAGATTCGATTTGGTAGACCACCGACGGATTTGAAATAAATATTGTATAGAGTTAATTATCGGATAAAGATTGGATTCGATTTGGGTGGTAGACCACCGACGGATTTGAAATAAATATTGTAATGAGTTAATTATCGGATAAAGATTGGATTCGATTTGGGTGGTAGACCACCGATGAATTTGAAATAAATATTGTATAGAGTTAATTATCGGATAAAGATTAAATTCGATTTGGGTGGTAGACCACCGACGGATTTGAAATAAATATTGTATAGAGTTAATTATCGGGCAAAAATAGCAGACAATAATGTGGGATTGGTACTACACTGACAAAATGATAGCATACATTAATGATAACATACAATAATTTAAATGTCACAAACATTACACTAACATAAATCAACGCAATAAAGTTAAAGCAAACACTACACTGACATATTCAAACACAATAAAACTGACATATTCAAATGCAATAAAATTAAAGCAAACACTACAGACAAATACTTGCTTGAAATTAATCATCAAACAGTTCTTGGGCCAACTTTTCCAACATTTTTTTCTTCCGGTCATCGGGATGGTCGTCAGAACTTAACTGTAGATACAATTTCATTTTCTCCACTTTGTTAGCCTCTTGTTGCATCAATGTCATTTTCTCCATTTGTTCAAGCTCTTTCTCCCTTAATTGTTTGAATTCAGTCCATTCTTTTTCCACCACCTCCAAGGTTTCCTTGTTTTTTATTTACCCTTTTTTTTAGCTGCCTCCCTATCCATAGGACGAGCACTAGATCCTACAGAGGGTGAGCCACATGCATCACTCTCGTGAGATCTCTTAGATCCACTACTTCCAGATCCTACTTGACTACTATAACGTGGTTGATCACAGAGAGCATTCCATTCTTCCATTAAAATGAACCGAACATTCTTCCCACATGCATATATTTCCTGCGCTTTTGCCAAAACATCATTCTCGGACCAACCACTTCCTTGGAGACGCTTAGCGCCATCATAAGCGCCAATCCATTTACCCAATATTTTGTTCATATAATTAAAACGGTTTCGGCATGCAACTCCACCAATGCTCATTACAATAGTCAGCAATTTGACCCCAATATGTTTCACCTTTCTGGTTTCTCCCGACAACACTGCTTGTTCCAAATTTGATCCACCCACTAATTAGCACCAAATTTTGTTCAGTGTTCCATGATGGTTGCTGGTTTTTCTTGCTCTTAGGAGGTGAATCTTCATTAGCAATAGTTATTTGTGTTGAAAATTCGGGAAAGTTAGTTGTACCACCATTCGGAAAATTTTCATTAACCATAGGCATGTAACCATTAAACGGTGGTGTTTGTGATGAATTTCTCAGCATAGATCCATAATATGGATGAAAGTTTGGAACAAAGGATGATTGGTTGAAATTTGGTGTTAAACCAAAATTAGGTATGTTTTGAGGATGTTGGTTGAAAAATTGATTTCAATTTTGATAATTGTTGGGATTTTGATAATTGTTGGGGTTTTGATAATTGTTGGAGTTTTGATAATTGTTGGGATTTTGAGAATTGTTGGGATAATTAGAAGAATTGTTGGGATCGATTTCACTAAAAAAAAATTAAAACTTCAAAATAAAGACTAATTAGAAAGATAATAATAGATTAAGATAGTGAAAAACTTGTTTTTTTTTCTGTGTCCAAATGAAATGAACCAAGTCTCTATTTGTAGAGAAAAAAAAATCACGAATTTTGGTATGAGATAATTGAGTTAAAAGGATAAAAATCATAAAAATCCAGCGAACCAATCAGCAGCTGACAAAATTCGAGATTTTTTTTTCTCTACAAATAGAGACTTGGTTCATTTCATTTGGACACAGAAAAAAAAAACCAAGTTTTTCACTATCTTAATATATTATTATCTTTCTAATTAGTCTTTCTTTTGAAGTTTTAATCTTTTTTTAGTAAAATGGATCCCAACAATTCTTCTAATTATCCTAACAATTCTCAAAATTCCAACAATTATCAAAACTTCAACAATTATCAAAAACAATTATCAAAATCCCAAGAATTATCAAAATTCAAATCAATTTTTCAACCAACATCCTCAAAACATACCTAATTTTGGTTTAACACCAAATTTCAACCAATCATCCTTTGTTCCAAACTTTCATCCATATTATGGATCTATGCTGAGAAATCCATCTCAAACACCCCCGTTTAATGGTTACATGCCGATGGTTAATGAAAATTTTCCGAATGGTGGTACAACTAACTTTCCCGAATTTTCAACACAAATAACTATTGCTAATGAAGATTCAACTCCTAAGAGCAAGAAAAACCAGCAACCATCATGGAACACTGAAAAAAATTTGGTGCTAATTAGTGGGTGGATCAAATTTGGAACAAGCAGTGTTGTCGGGAGAAACCAGAAAGGTGAAACATATTGGGGTCAAATTGCTGACTATTGTAATAAGCATTGCTCATTCGATCCTCCGCGTGATGGAGTTGCATGCCGAAACCGTTTTAATTATATGAACAAAATATTGGGTAAATGGATTGGCGCTTATGATGGCGCTAAGCGTCTAAAAGGAAGTGGTTGGTCCGAGAATGATGTTTTGGCAAAAGCGCAGGAAATATATGCATGTGGGAAGAATGTTCGGTTCATTTTAATGGAAGAATGGAATGCTCTCCGTGATCAACCACGTTATAGTAGTCAAGTAGGATTTGGAAGTAGTGGATCTAAGAGATCTCACAGAGATCTCACGAGAGTGATGCATGTGGCTCAAACTCTGTAGGATCTAGTGCTCGTCCTACTTTTGAATTTTTCTTTCATAATTTTTTTTTAGTTCTCTAGTATACCCACCCCAAACTTAAGTTGTTGCTAATTCCAAAAGCAAGCCCAAACTTAGTGACATGCATTGTGCAAAAACCACTAAAGGTATCTAATTCTCCAAGAAAATCATTTTTTTTTTTAATATTATTTTGATAACTTGGGTCAGATAACAAACAAAACATTTTTCTTTAAGCTCAAAGGGGTTAAACAAAGGATAAGCAATGATAAAGGTGGCTAGAACAGGCTCAAGGTACCAAACAACTTGCCTCGTGTGTGCATCACAACAATAAATCAATTAAAGAGAACATGCGCAAATTCTAGAGACATAGCTAAGTGTGGAATTCTCATAATCATCAAAAGAAATCAGTGTTTGGGCTCAAAATCTCACGGTTTTGCTGGATTAAACTATGGTCAATATTTGTGAGAGTCCCTAAGCTTTGCCTAAATTATCACTATGATGCATCAGAAACAATCAAAAACATCACACATTCATATCATGCATTTAGTCAACAATTTTGAATCTAAGATGATAGCCAAACAAATTTCAAATAGTGTGAGGTTTTCAAAAAGACTAAGACATTCAAAGAAAACAAAACGACTAGCTCAAGTACTTATTATAGACCAAAATCAAGCATGCAACAATTTCAACAAAAGAAACATAACAAACAGGCCAAAAAGAATTCATAGAGGAGGAGAAGGAAAGTAAAGATGAATGGCACAAAACCTCAATCCTGCTCAGGCATGTTATGATCATGATCAAAACGAGGCAAGTTTTCAGGAAATTGCATTGAGGAAGACCCTCCTTCATCCGGGAGGCCAGCTGCCCTCCTTTGGCGAATGTAGGTGGCACGGTTCACTTCATGTGTAGCTGCCATGCTCCTAACTCTTTGATTATAGGCTTCATCAAAATCATGCATTGTTGGATATCTAGGATAGAAATATGCCGGGACTTGCTCTCGGTAACGCATGGATTCTTGCCATAAGGCGGATGAAGTGTCATAGTGGTCCGCCATATCAATTCCCTGTTGAGTGCTCATATCCATCTTCCACACCATATCCGCAAGAACATTCGCATCATATTGCGGAGCTGGAAAACTCTCCATTTCCGGAGCTTGTGGCATTTCATTAGACATGTGTGGCATTTCATTGTGCATCATATTTTCAACATTTTCCTCCCTTTCTTCACCTCCTCCCTCAACCGTGTAATCCATCACATCATCCACATCAGCAAACGGAATGAATGTCTTCCCAAAAGTTTTTCTTCTCACATCTCTCACAAAAGCCGTAGTGACTTTTCTAGGTTCTTCTATATGATCATCATTAAAAGCAGCAACATTTTGATCAAGACAAAGTTTTGTGATCAAACAGAGATGTGTCAGACTATATGAACCCGGATCTTTCTGGATAAGTGAAGCCAAATCATCACTCAAAATTGTGCCCAAATCTATGTCTTCACTTAGCAAGATGGCTTGAAGTGCTAGCCCTACATCCATTGCAATCTCAGAATTGTTCCCACTTGGCTCCACATTGTTTAGCCAAAATTCCGCCCAAATCCGTGGAATATCCAACAAATCAGCGGTTTTAAACCGCTGGGGTGGGAGCTGTCTAGATGGTTTCACCCATACACTTCCAGGTGCGGTCAACTGAGACTTTAATGCCTCACGTTTATCCGATGACATGGTTGGCCTATTCTCACGTCTATGTTTCAAGACACAAAATTCAGGAACAATAAAATGAAACACCCTATTGTTCATATACCCCGCGTACTTTAGCAATAGGGTGTTTCATTTTATTGTTCCTGAATTTTGTGTCTTGAAACATAGACGTGAGAATAGGCCAACCATGTCATCGGATAAACGTGAGGCATTAAAGTCTCAGTTGACCGCACCTGGAAGTGTATGGGTGAAACCATCTAGACAGCTCCCACCCCAGCGGTTTAAAACCGCTCATTTGTTGGATATTCCACGGATTTGGGCGGAATTTTGGCTAAACAATGTGGAGCCAAGTGGGAACAATTCTGAGATTGCAATGGATGTAGGGCTAGCACTTCAAGCCATCTTGCTAAGTGAAGACATAGATTTGGGCACAATTTTGAGTGATGATTTGGCTTCACTTATCCAGAAAGATCCGGGTTCATATAGTCTGACACATCTCTGTTTGATCACAAAACTTTGTCTTGATCAAAATGTTGCTGCTTTTAATGATGATCATATAGAAGAACCTAGAAAAGTCACTACGGCTTTTGTGAGAGATGTGAGAAGAAAAACTTTTGGGAAGACATTCATTCCGTTTGCTGATGTGGATGATGTGATGGATTACACGGTTGACGGAGGAGGTGAAGAAAGGGAGGAAAATGTTGAAAATATTATGCACAATGAAATGCCACACATGTCTAATGAAATGCCACAAGCTCCGAAAATGGAGAGTTTTCCAGCTCCGCAATATGATGCGAATGTTCTTGCGGATATGGTGTGGGAGATGGATATGAGCACTCAACAGGGAATTGATATGGCGGACCACTATGACACTTCATCCGCCTTATGGCAAGAATCCATGCGTTACCGAGAGCAAGTCCCGGCATATTTCTATCCTAGATATCCAACAATGCATGATTTTGATGAAGCCTATAATCAAAGAGTTAGGAGCATGGCAGCTACACATGAAGTGAACCGTGCCACCTACATTCGCCAAAGGAGGGCAGCTGGCCTCCCGGATGAAGGAGGGTCTTCCTCAATGCAATTTCCTGAAAACTTGCCTCGTTTTGATCATGATCATAACATGCCTGAGCAGGATTGAGGTTTTGTGCCATTCATCTTTACTTTCCTTCTCCTCCTCTATGAATTCTTTTTGGCCTGTTTGTTATGTTTCTTTTGTTGAAATTGTTGCATGCTTGATTTTGGTCTATAATAAGTACTTGAGCTAGTCGTTTTGTTTTCTTTGAATGTCTTAGTCTTTTTGAAAACCTCACACTATTTGAAATTTGTTTGGCTATCATCTTAGATTCAAAATTGTTGACCAAATGCATGATATGAATGTGTGATGTTTTTGATTGTTTCTGATGCATCATAGTGATAATTTAGGCAAAGCTTAGGAACTCTCACAAATATTGACCATAGTTTAATCCAGCAAAACCGTGAGATTTTGAGCCCAAACACTGATTTCTTTTGATGATTATGAGAATTCTACACTTAGCTATGTCTCTAGAATTTGCGCATGTTCTCTTTAATTGATTTATTGTTGTGATGCACACACGAGGCAAGTTGTTTGGTACCTTGAGCCTGTTCTAGCCACCTTTATCATTGCTTATCCTTTGTAGAACCTTCAAAACCATTATTTTGAGTAGCCGCGAATTGCCATGACAATTGCCCAACTTGAGTTTCCAAGTTCTTAATTGAAGCTTCATGATTCTTATTGGCAATATCTTGGTTAGCTTTCATTTGATCTTGGCTAACCTTCATAGCTTCGAAGTTCCCTTGAGTCACCTTTATGAATTGAGTAAGTGTATCCTCTAATTGAGAAGGTCTCCTTTGTTGAGAGTTTTGTGAAGAAGATTGTTGTTGAGATTGATTTGAGTTTTGATTTCCTCCCCAACCAAAGTTTGGATGATCTCTCCAACCTGGGTTATAAGTGTTTGAATATGGATCGTGCTTTGGGTTGTTCCTTTTGAAGTTGGCTAGATACTTTGCCTCTTCTGACCCTTCAGGAAAACATTGGCCATTAGCATGTCCTTATCCACAAAAATCACATTTCACTTCATTAGCTGCCATGACTGGCATTTGGGAATTGGAAGTGCTAGTGATGTGTTTCAACACAGCTGCCATTTGAGAATTCATCAATGTAGATTGGGCCAAGAGAGCAGTTTGAGTATCAAGCTCTAGCATGCCTGCCTTCTTCTTTGCACCACGATCATTTTCAACTCTGTATTCATTTTGAGCCATGGATTCCACCAACTCTCTAGCTTCAGCTTGATTTTTTTTTTCAAAGATCCACCTGCTGATGCATCCAGAAACATTCTAGTTTGAGCTCTCAATCCTTGTGTGAAATGCTGCATTTGAGTATGACTATCAAGCCCATGCTTAGGACACTTTTTCAGGCACAGTTTGAATCTTTCCCATGCATCATACAATGTTTCAGAATCTCCTTGCTCAAAACTTGTAATGTCAGCTCTTCTGTCAAGATACTTATGAATTGGAAAGTACCTATCCATGAATTTCATTTCTAGCTCTTGCCAAGTAGTGATGGTCTTAGGTGGTATTGTGTCCAGCCAGTCTTTAGCTCTTCCAGTTAGCGAGTACTTGAAAAGCCTTAATCTCTTATCTGATTCAGATACTACTGGTGGGTCTGTGTAGTCACAAGCTTCATAGAAATGCTCCAGGTGGAGATTTGGACATTGTGTTTCTGCCCCTGAGTATTGATTCTCTTTGAGGGTGCTGAGCACTGAATTCTTGATATCAAATGACACATGATTCCTAGGTTGAAAACCCAGATTGGCAAGCTCTCCATTGTTTCTTTGACCATAGTCACCTAACGTCCTTTCAGGCACAACCGGTGGAGGCGGTGGTGGATTTCCAGCCATGATGTTGGCTTCGTTGTCCGATGTGTCTGGACTAGAAACCACTTCTTCACTACTTTCTTGTGCAACACCTGCTAACCGGGCAGCCTCTCGGGCTAACCGAACTGCTTTTCTGTTTGCTTTAGCTGTTTTCTCTATTTCAGGATCAAAGATAAGTTCTCTGACTGCTTTTCTACCTTGCATAAACAACCAGAAAATACCTTAAGAAGCAACTGCACTACACAAGAATGAAAAAGAAAATAAAATTCAGAACTTATTTTTGTATATATATTTTTTATAATTAACATAAACAAAAACTTAATCAACAATAAAACAATAAAATTTAAAAAGTATGAATCAATTGCCTTGTTGATTTAATCAACAATCCCCGGCAACGGCGCCAAAAACTTGATAGAAATTTAGCAAGTGTACTAAATAGCCGTCAAGTAGTATAATAAAATCGTTCTTTCCGCAGGGATTGTTGTAAATCACTTGTAAATTGAAGACATACTTATGTAAATTGACATAAATTGTAAAGGGGGGTCTTGTTCGGTTTCAAGTTTAAATTTTTAAACTTTGGAATTGCTTTGGTGTTTAGATTGATGTAAGAAAAGCGATTGGTCCTTTTTGGGTCATCTAATTACTATTTCTCTTGGTAATGTCATGTATGATAACGAATTATTCAAATTAGTTTCATGATTTGATTAAAACATAATTGATTATGCCCAATGTCTTGGTAACATAATCCTCTCTCATGATCATCAATCCCTAATTTCTTAGTAAGACCTATGATATGTGAGGAAGAAAAACTTTAATCTTAAAATCTCAATTAACAATCCGAAATGTCTTAAGTGAAAGTTAATTGATTAATTATTCCTAGATCGATGATTTATTCCCATTTTCATGGTAAAACAAACAATTGAAATCATCACACAATTGATCAGATCATGTAAAGCATTAAGAACAAAGAACAATCAATAGAAACTAACTTCGTAATTCATTAATCATATCATATGACAATCACATAATTCAAGATCAAAAGTAATTAGAATCACCTAAGGACCAATCATGAGAATTTAGCTAGACATTGCAAATTCAGAAATTACATCAATTAAAATGAAAGAAAGCATGATTACAAGAAGAATCTTGATGTGTTTCCACACTGGAATCCTTGCTTGGTCGCTCTTTGATCTTCCAAAATCGCTCCAAATGCTGTTCTTCGTGTAAAAATTCGATACCGATCCAGATCTGATGTTTCCCTTTTATAGAACTGATCAGAAATAACGTTTTCCGCCTGAGGCACAGAATTTTCGCCCCAGGCGCCAGAATTTCGCCTGAAACGCCAGAACAGAGAGCAAACCAGTTTCTTCAGCAATGTTTCCGCCCCAGGCGAAAAATACTTCAAATTTCACAAATTTTCATCTGCTATCTTCCTTTGCATGTAGTTTCAAATCAGTGTCTTATTCTTCATGATTTAGGTCAAAAACCTCTAAAAACACTTGAAAATGGTCTTTATTTCCATGTAATGACTAACGTCATCAAGCATGGGAAGGTCAATTTACTAGGGGGGATAAGGGAACCACCACAGTTATTCTTGAAGCAGTTGCATCTCATGATCTATGGATCTTGCATGCATTTTTTGGATGTCCGGGAACGTTGAACGATATAAACGTTCTAGACCGGTCACCGGTGTTTGATGACGTGGAACATGGAAATGCTCCTACTGTTAATTTCTTTGTGAATCAGCATCCCTATGATATGACATACTATCTAGCTGATGGTATCTACCCTTCTTATCCAACTTTCGTCAAATCGATTAGACTTCCTCAAAGTGAACCTGATAAGTTATTTGCAAAATATCAGGAGGGATATCGGAAGGACATCGAACGTGCATTTGGAGTTCTTCAAGCTCGATTTAAAATCATCCGTGAACCAGCTCGTTTGTGGGACATAGCCGATTTGGGTATCATAATGAGATCATGCATCATATTACATAATATGATTGTTGAGGATGAACGAGACTCATATGCTCAACGTTGGACCGATTTTGAGCAATCTGAGGAAAGTGGATCTAGTGCACCGCAACCATACTCGACCGAGGTGTTACCCGCTTTTGCAAATCATGTGCGTGCTAGATCCGAGTTCCGTGATCCAAAAGGTCATCAAGAATTGCAAGCAGATTTAGTGAAGCACATATGGACAAAGTTTGGAATGGGACGTGATTGAAGATTATTGTATCGTACTGATTATTACGTTGTTGCTCGTGTGTTTATCGCATTTTAAATTATTTGTATCGTACTAATTATGTTGCTTGTGTGTTGTATTGCATTTCAAAATATTTGTATCGTACTAATTACGTTACTTGTGTGTTGTATTTTAAATTAAGTTAAGATGATTTGTATCGTATAATTTCATTAAATAAATTTTGTTTTTATTACAAAAAACTAAAAAATAAATCGTTAAGTGTTAATTATTTTAATTTAATTTTAATCGATAATTGTAATTTTATGTAATTATAAAAACAAAAATATAAATTTAAATAAGAATATGAAATAAAAAGTGGTGGGGTAGAGAAAGTGGTGGGGTAAAAAACTATTGGAGAGGGTAAAAGTTGAATAAGTGTTGAATGATTATGTGGAAAAAAGAGAAAATGATGTGGAGTGTTGGGAAGTGAAAAAGTGGTGTTGAATTTATTTTGCCATTGTATATGGTCTTAGTCAAATTCTGGTTGCTTGTTATATTGTGTATGGTAATCTTAATCAAAATTTGAGATCAAGAATGTGCTAGTTTTTAATCTAGTACAAATGTGAATGTCATTTTTGTTTTAAACATGTAGTTTAAAAGTTATGGACTCAAATTTGAAATATTCTCAAAACAAGTTGAATTCAAGTTTTTTTTTTTTTTTTTATAGTCAATAGATAAATTGGGGTATTTTTTTTAAAAATTAAAACACTGATTTGCTTTTAAAAAAATGTTAAAACAATTGTAATTGGGCCGTCACAGTTAAATTGGTCCAAAAATGGTCCAACCAGAATCAAATTGCCCGCTAACCCACTAAAATTGAAAATCCGAACCCGACGTAAATGTTCTCAATAATTGGGCGGATTGGGCCATATGTTTTGATTTGCAGTTTGGGTTGGGTAGGTAGCAAGCAATTTTTTTCTCAGTTTTTGCAATTTTACACACTCGCTACTTAATCAACGAGGGGTAAAATTGAAAACTCGGGTCATGCTTAAAAAAATCAGGGAGCGCAACAAAAAAAAAACTCTTAAAAATAGTAGAAATTGTCTTTTAAAAACCATGTATAACTTATTTTGTATGCCACAAATTCATACTTAATTTTTTAAAAAAAGTTTTGAGCCATGTCCAACTCTATGGGCTATGTCAAGACATCTGCGGGCAATCTAATATGATGTTTTCTCTTCCCACCTCAAGTGAATCTTTTATACCCCCAATATTCCAATTTTGCCTTTGTAGAAAAATTCGGTTGGCAGAAACCGAATTTTTATTAGTGCAAATTCAGAGTAAATTTCAGTTTTTAGAAACCGAAATTTGTTTTCAAGGCAAAAAAAAACTTCGGTTTCTACGAACCGAAGTTTCTACGAACCGAATTTACTAACTCAATTTTTTTTTATGTTTAATGAAATCTTTGCAAACTCATGAAGATGACTACGAAAAAAAATAACATGTGGGTTGAGAACGGGAGTGGAATATCACTCTCCATTCCCCCTTCCTCTTTAAAATCTCCAAAATTTGTAGTCCCTTCGGACCTTTTCATAAGAATTTTTTGACTTTTTAGGTTCATTTAATAATTAATGTATTTGGTTTATATTATGGACCAAATACATTAGCTATTCAATGAAAACAAAAAAATTGACCGTCTCTTATAAAAAGGATCGGAGGGAGTATCATTTTTCATATTTAAATAAATTATTACATTAAATATAAATTTAAGAGTTTAATTATTTTGCACTGTCAGTTTAAAGTTATTTTACACATGCGTAAAATAATGGGTTGTCACATCATTTAATGAATGTGACACGTCATGTGTTTTAAAATACATGAGATGATGTGTCAATATATTATTAAATGGATGTGTAAAATACACTGACAGTGTATATAAATTAAATTCTAAAAGTAATTTTAAGATAATTAAAAAATTACAAAATTTTAAAATTTTAATAATCCATATTTTTTGTGAACATTAACCCGTGCATTTATACTGGTATACAGTAAGGGGTGTATTGGATTGAGATTTCATGAGATTTTAAAAGATTCTTTTATGACAAAAAAATCTTGAGGTATTCAATCAAGATTTTTACAAAAGTTTAATAAATCGTATGGTATTCAATTAAGACAAACATGATTTTTTTTAGGGCAACAAAATCTGTTGGTATTCAATTGAGATTTGTTACTACTTTTAAAATGTCTATTGGTATTCAAAAGTCTATCGATTTTGATGGATTATTTTTTGGAATGAATTTTGAGAGACTTTTTAGTTTAAAATACACTTGATAGACTTTTTCAACAATCTCACCAAAAATCTTAAGACATTTTTTAACTCTCAAAGACTTTTTATTTTCATAATCGTTGTATCAAATTTCTTATTCTTCTTTATTACTTTCTTATTAAAAAAGTCTTGTACAAAAAGTCTTTAAAATCTCACAAAATCAATATAGTCCAACAAAATTTCATAAAATCATCAAGATTTTTTTTTTGCCAAAATTGTATCGTAAAATCTCAATCCAATACACCCTCCTAAAAGTGGCCTGAATGACAAACATGAAGCCAAGAATAAAGAACATAAAAAACTGGACCACTTTCATTCTTAAAATGTTATCATAATAAATAATAACTATCATCATATCATAAAAAACTACAAATTGAATTATGAAATTCAAATTCAACGGGGAAAGAAAAGCCATAATAAGGAAATTATGTATAGATGAAAACTTCCCCAAAACGGCATTCTCATTAATCAGATTTTGTTTGTATAGTATTTGTTTGTGAACAAGCTGAACCAGGACTCTCAAGAACTCGTGATTCTGATTCCGATTCCGATTCAAACGTCACCGTTTCCTCTGTTTTCACCTTCTCACCAACAAAAACAATGGTACATTTCTCAATTTTCATTTCACAGTTTCAATTAATCGATTAATTAAGGCGAAATTGCTTCGAAATCCTGAGAAAATTTAGGAAATTCTCATATAACATACCTGTGATGGTGATGGCGATGGTGCTGCTTCGTTGATAATCTTTTCATGTTCCTTCTCTCTAAGAGTTCTAATCGGAGAAACTCTCTGTTGCAATTGAAAACGTTAAAATCGATATTGAGAAATCAAAATTAGAAACGAATCGAACTGTGAAATGAAATTCATACCATGCATCGATACTTGAGTTCCTTTAAACGGAACAATCGATCGACTTGAATCTCGAGATTCTTCTGAATCTCGCTTTTCTCTTCCATCTCCTTCATCTTCGCGTCAAGTAACGCTTCTCTATCTTTCAGCTTTTTCTCTGTTTTCTCTTTATCTGTTCTCAATCTCTCCAGCTTCTTCTTGATCGCGGTCAGCTCCTCCGCAAGCGAAGTTTCCAGAGGAGGAGTCGCGATCGGACGGTTTTCCTTGTCGGCGTTCTGGAATAGTGTGATCTCAAAACATGACTGATCGAGCTTCGGCTTTGTGAAAGGATGGAGAGGGAGATTAGCAGGAGTGTTTTTAGGCTGAAGTGGTGTCCGGCCAGATCGCGGCCGGACTTTCGGTGTTCCGGTGGCAGGTGTTTGCATTTGCGTTTTGTTTAGCGTCGTGTTTGGTTGATTTGTTATTAGTTTTTTTTTTTTTTGGTTTGGTTGAGATGAAAGAATTGGAGAGTGGTGTGAGTGAATAAAAAGGTGGAGTGGAGTGTGAAAATGATGATGATGATGTAAGTAAGTTTCGAATTTGAAACTAGACAAGCGGTAACGGCTAGTGCTTTTTTTCTTTAGTTTTTTGACTTAAGCTAATGATTTTTTCTTTAAGAAAAGTCCACATTGGATTCTTCATTATTGGACATTTTTTTTTTTATAAATATATAAATCCAAGTTTGAATTTAGCAAACTATTTTCGTCACTTTTCATTGGGAATCAAACCGGCGAAAATTGAATCTAGTAGAATGAACTAGACTACCATAATACAAAGAAGACAAATGCTAAATAGTGCCCCCGGGGCACTCTTTAAGCCCTTAAATAGTAAGCTTTTTATAGAATTTTTATCGGAATGCGTAAAGTCAACGCATTGGAAATTGTAGTGTTTAACTTTTTGAATAAAAAGTTTCTTTAAATGGAATGCTTAAAGAGTGCCCCGGGGGCACTCGTTAGCAAGACCCTACAAAGAAATAATAGGTTCAGGATTCAAGAAGAAAAAATATATTATGTGAGTTTAGTTCAGTTGATAGAAAAATTGTATTAATATATATGCAACGTAGTTGGAGTTCGAATCCCGGTCAACCCATTAAACTATTTGACAAAAAATTGTAAAAAAAAAAAAACTATTTGAGAAAAAAAAAGGAATTATGTGATTTTTGGGAGGGAAAGTCAGGTTGACTTTATGAGAGGAAAAGATCGGTCCAAACGCATGTCATTCTCTTAAAAATGAGACCTAAAAAAAGTATAGGATAGTAATATTAGTAAATTAGAGGGTGTAAAAATTAATTATATTACATCAAACTATACGGCACAATAATCATGCTCGGTTTCATTAAAGAAAAAAAAAAAAAAAATCAATAGTAACAGAGACCGGCGAACTAGCGTTTGATAAAAAAAAAAAAAAATTAGCATAACACTAACACACGGGTAACACACCACTATTTACGTTTTTTTTTTTAAATCAAAGATGATCTTTTTATTAAAAAAAGTTATGCTTTTTTTATTAAGGACTTTTAGCATTTCTCTTTTCTTTAACACCCACGTAATTTCTAATTTTCTATGCTAAATAGCAAATATTTTGTTAATTTGTGATTATTAGTAGATTTGGTATTGTGTGATAGCAAATATATGTAATACATTTTTTATATCAAATCTTGTGAAAATCTTTTTACAAATAGATTTGATTCACGTGAAAATCTTTTTACAAATAGATTTGATTTACTTTTTCAGCAAGTAAATTTAGTTTTTTGATATGATAATTATTACCGATTTGATCTATATTTAGATTGTCTGTAAGATTTTGTTAAAAGAATTTATTTACATGTAACACTGTAATAAATTTTCTAAATAAAAGTTGTATTAAAAACAAATCTAAATCAAAGAATCTATTTGAGAGATCATAAAGATTTCTTTTACTTGTTGAGAAAGAAACAACACTAGTAACTTGAGAGAGTATATAAATAGGGAGTGTCTATTGAAGCTTTAGACATAGTAATTGTAGTATTCCAAAAAGGGTAATCATGAGTCAAAAATATTACTTACTTCTACGCCTTTGGTTAATGCCTTATACCCACAAACTATTTTCCTTAGAAAATGGCTCTTCTCTTAAACAAATTTCTATATCTATGCAAAACATGAAGTGTAGTCTATCATTTCACATTGTTTCCAATTCTTGCAATGGCTTAGTGTGTTTGTATTCAGATTTTGCTTGTGGAAGGGATGTTTTTCTATGCAATCCAACAACAAGGGAAGTGAGGCTTCTTCCATCATCATATTTGGTCACAAAAGTAAAAGATGGGATGGTACTAGGTGTTGGAATTGGACATCATATAAGAAGTGAAGATTTAATTAAGGTTGTTAGGATGTGGGTTAGTTACAGCAAATGTCGTCGTAATAAGGAGTATATTTTTGAAGAATATGATTTGAGAAGTGATTCTTGGAGAACAATTCAAAGTGCTAATCCATGGTCTTGTGAATTTGACACTTCTTGTTTTGCAATGTATTTTAATGGGATTTATTATTGGTGGGGAAAAAGTAAAGGCTTGACTGAAACAATCCTTGCATTGGATGTGGGAGGTGGGATTCTTAGCAAGGTGAAATTGCCAAAAGATGTTGATATTAGTAGTTCAAGTGGAAGATATTTGGGTGTTTTAGGTGGGTGTATAACATTGGTTTGTCGTAAATTTGGCGATCAAAATGCTAACTTCGACATTTGGGTGACGGAAGGAGCTGGTGCTGTGAATTCTTGTTGGAACAAACTTCGAACTATAAAGCATAGTTCACTTTGTGTGCCATTGGGATTTTGGAAGGGAAATGAGCTTCTTGTAAAAATATTTGATAAAGTTAGATCTTATAATATTGATACAGAGGAAACTTATGATCTTAATTTTGAGAATGAAGAGAGAGACTTTGCTGACATATGTGAAGCTGTGTTTTGTGAAAAGAGCCTAGTTTCAGTCAACCCACAAACAAGGGTTGGATGTAGTAGAATGGGATATTGAAGTGTCTACATTTAGTTCAACAATGCTTCAAACAAGATCATTTAGGTTAAATAGGTTCTTTCTTAATGTTTTCAATTTGATTCATAATGTAATAATGATATTTTTATTGTTGGCAATGAATTAGTTACTTTTTTTTATCAATGAGAATAAGTTACTTAACCTAGCTATATTGGATACTAAGCCAAGGCATTTGAAGAGAAACCAAATATACTTGAGATATATAATTTGTCATTGTTTATTTGGTATGCAGTGTTGTAATACTCTTCTCTCAAGTCTAAACATCCTGCTAAAATAAATACAACAACAAAAAAGAAATCTAAAGAAATTCAAGGAAATCAACTATACAAAAGAAAAACTTCTTTACCAGAAAAAAGATAAAATAACTGTTAGCATGTCTAATAGGTTTATTTAAACTCCATTTTCATAAGAAATCTATATATGTATAGTATAATGCAGAAAAACCGTGAGATTAGAGGTAGTCCATGGGAAGCTCCCAGTTATCTTCATTATCATCCCAATCTCTTGGATTAGGTTTCTTTCTTCCAAAACTTTTCTTTCTCCTTGAAACACGACCATATGTCGTAGATTGTTCAGATTCATAATCTTCGACATCATCCACTGAGATTCCTACATTCTGGTTGCCCAAAAAACCCTGGTGGAGACAAGTAGGATGTTTTATGATTAAATAGACAAAATAAACGACTTATACAAAAACGGTTAAAGGATGCCTGAATTTATTTATCTATTTATAATGGGAAACGACACTGCTCAGCAAGTTTTCCCCACTGAATTCCAGATCAACTTCCAGAATGAAAAAGGAAAAAAAAATATTCTGGAGAGAGTAAGTCGCAGAAGAAACATTTTAGCAGCTAAGAAAATAATCGAATAGAACCCACTGACCAAGCAAACCTGGCACTTAGCAGCAGAAGAAACAGACCCGAGAGTAAGTTGCAGAAGAAACAGTTTTAGCAGCTAAGAAAATAATAAAAGCCACTGACCAAGCAAACCTGGCACTTGGCCGTTTCATTTTTGAACTAAAGGTACCTTTGAAAGCCTTTGTATTCGTAACGCTGCAGCTTCATGTACAACAACAGCATCAGATACTACTTCCAGTACATCCTCAACCATCAAAGAGTAGGTACTCACCTAAAATATTTAAATAGAAAAATAAATAATGAAGAAGGTAGCAAGTTGAATTACTTCAAATTTGGTTTTTGTCCATGAAAAGAATATATTCTGCGAGTCATACGACAGCCCCTAGTGTTTGCAGCTACAAATGCAAGTTTTGTGTGAATAGGTATACATATTTAATATCTTAACCCAAGATTTGAAATGTTCACTGAGATAGATGGGTAAAAGAATGGCAACTGTGATGCCATAAAAAATCTTAACAGTGCCGCCTAAGCATTTTATCTTCTTAACAAAGTGAGTTAACACAGATGGATTGAATTGAGGTTACTTTTGATTATAAGCACTAAATTGTAAAATGTGATCCTTAAGGGACTAAATGGAGAATAGGACCATTAGTGAGGGACCAAAATAGGTGTTTTGCCTAATTTTTATTAGTTAGATTTTGTGGAGTAAGAGTTAGCAACGATAATAATTTCCGTTTTATTCAATAGCCATATTAGGGGACACCAGAAAATCTATGGAATCACTTTCTATGATGATTAATTGAACAGAATGAAGGAAATCGGTGATATGAAAAATCATATGAAGTACTGGAGTTCTAGAAATAGGTGTTTTGCCTAATTTCAGTGGACTGCCAACTTAAATATAAGAAAAAGAAATTGGAGGAGGGAGGGAGCTCACATGTCCTCCCTCCCTCCAATATTGCACAAGACGGATACATATTTCCATTTAAGTTGGCAAAACCTGCATGTAATTTGTATATACTAATAACTGTAAAAAGAAGCAACCACGCTTACCAAACTTGATGGAATGATGGATAGTCCAAATGAGTCTATCTCAAGTTCTTCAACAGCACCTGAATTGATGCTGAAATTGTAGCCACGCACCTGAGAGTTAATATTTCAATAATTATATGATTAGAATATTAGAGATAAATAAATCCAGTAAATATTAGCACACAAAACAGTGCAAGAAACAGATAATCACCTTTCCGATATTTCGTAGAGAGGGCGTTACAACTCTGTATCCAACCTAGCAAATACAAACCGAATTAAGATATCTCCTAATTTGTATAAATTTGAAATAGTGGTACTGAAGCCAAGATTGACACCAGAAATTCCATGGAATCACTTTCTAGATAAAACTGTTGAAAATCATAATTTCCACAAGAGATCACTTTCCGATTTTCATATGGATAGAGTACAACTGACCACAACTAGTCATGTAACTTAAGCAGAAATGATATACCTTCAATTTACTCGTACATAATTGAATCAACTATCATTTACAACATGATTATTTGTTATAACTTATAACAACTCACTAAAATCTGGAAAAGGTTCCACCGACATTTCTTTTGTTTGTGTCTGGCTTCTCTCAGTATCTAACATTGTTATGCTAAAAAATCATAATTTCAAGGTACTTAGCAGGAAAGTCAAATGAAAAATTCATTCAAGCTGCCCAATGTAGAGAAGCACTCTAACTCCACTGTCCACTCCTAGTGTTATCTATAAAATAAAATCCTATACGGCCACAGGATAACTAGTGTGAGACAGTGAGTATATTGAGCACATTTAAATAAGATTTTGACATCCAGAGATAAATATTCAAATGGAGAGATTACTCTTCGGCAGGAAGGAAAAACATTCCGAAGAATGGAGATCAAATTATCCTTACATAACCCATAAATAAACAACAAACAGCATCAGATCATGCTAGGGATGTTCGTCCATTCAAGTGACATGTTTTATTGCTATAACTTTCAGAAAAGGGATTAAATTTATTGGTCACTTTAGTTTGTTCTAGTTTTTAGGAAACAGTTGTAATGTATCTGTTCAATCAAAAGAAGGTTGATTTTTCCTCTCACATTCCTAGAGAGGGCAACTAGGTTATGTAAAACTCCCACCGTGGTGGGGTCTAGAGAAGGGTTGAACCTGTTAAAGTTCACATTACCGGAGAGGAAACAATAAAATACTCTTGAATATGGGATATCAATTTTTAGTGTTCTCTCTACCCCCAAACAAGCCCTAATTCATAGTCAAGCAAATATGGCAAGAAAGGTAGGAAAAAGAAGCATTTAAACATTCTCTTTGAGAGTGATTTAGAACTTCACAGCCTGTGACATAATCCATTACAAGGGAACAGTGGCAGATCATATCGAAGGCATGATTAACTTACAAACCATGGGAAAAAAATCATGTGGTATAAGCTTTGATACTTTGAGCAATATTATACTTCTTTCTAAGGCATGATTTCAGTCTTGCATAAAACATAACTATCTTACATTATTTCAGTAAAAAAATACCATAGCATATTCAGGTATATTCGCTATCGCATATTCTGGAGAGTTTGAGCCTAATATAATATAAAAGAAGACATTTTATCCGTATTCTTCCGGACCATATGAACTCATCCCATAAATCATAAAAAAAATTGATTCACAAGTGAAGCCACAAGAAACAGTAAAACATACCAGAGTATCCAATCCAATCATTTTATATTCGTCGTCTATTATACTTTCATCTGGGACAAGGACAACATCCCCAACCTAACAAAGGAACAAGCAAAATAGTCAATACAGTGAACAAACTCAAGAAGTCACTTCCTGGCAAACCATATTTATAACTAGGAGTTCTATGCAGCCGCAAGACAAAATTTGTTTGGCTTAGCTTATTTGAGCTTATCTATTAACATAAGCATTTGTGAGACTGTTTAAGAGAGCTTATAGAAACAACTTATGACATTTCAATAAGTTATTTTCAGCTTATTTCCATAATCTCTCCGTGATAGCTTATGAAAACAATTTGAATTTATTTTATCTTTTGTAGTAGAAATAGCTTATACATAAACACTTATATTGATAAGTTCGTAAGCTATAAGCACCTAATTAAGTTGTTTATCCAAACTGAGTCAGGCCAAGTTGCAAATTTTCCATCAGAACATACAATGCAGTGGAATTTTGAAGCAAACAGATTTACAATACAACCCCTCTCCCACATCAAACAACAACCATAATTAACAGGTGTTTTGAAATAAGTGATTATCTTTGAAATCATTGCAGTCAAAAGAACTCCCAAAAAACATATATACATTATCAGTCTTAATTCAGTAAACTTGTTATACCTGACTGATATCCTCAAGAAGGAATTTTTCTGAATCCCCAGAAAGCAAGTTTGATCTCACCTCTACAAATAGGACAATCCACTGAAAATGAAATTCACCAAACAAATTAACTCATTAGTCCTATAAACAAAAACCCTTTAACAAACAAACAAAGTGTTATTATTATTATTATCTTCTGTGACTCACAGAGGTAGTGTCTACCCAAAGCTGGGAAACAAATCCCAAACTAAGAGCAGATTGAATGCTAATCACTTGCTTCGCCAACAAATTCGACCTTCTAATCACTTGTTTACGTTTTCTTAATCTAAGATTACCACCAAATTTCTCAAGTTTGTCATCTTTTCTCAAATCAACCCCATCATTTCCATCTCCATCTCTGCGAACCCGATGAATCAAATCATCTTCATCTTCTCCCAATTCATTCTCAATCTTTCCACTTCTCTTATCATCAATTTCATCCCTCCCAACAAATGGGATAGACCCATCAGTTTCATTGGACGAACCCTCATCATCAAGAGGGTTTCTTTCCAACTCCAACCCAAAATTGTTCTCCTGTTTGTCCTCAAATTGAAGTTCGTCGTAAAAGCTATGACCCTTTGATGGTGGAGCTGGCCTGCCATTGGACCTGGAGCTCAAAGCTGCTGAAACGCTCTTGTTGTTAGCATTGGTTTTGAATAGTTTGGGAGAAAAGAGGGAGAAGGAAATTGGGCTGAGATGGGTTCTGGTTGTTGAAGTTGGGTATGAATTGAGGAAGGGGAACCATGGAGGAGATTCTGCAGATGAAATGGCAAGTGGGTTTGTAGCCAGAAATTCGGTCATAGTAAGAGCCCAACAAATTCTGCAGAAGGGGAATACTGTGCTTGCTGCATGAACAAAATTCATATTTGGATAGAGGGCAATAACTTATTTTTTCGTGCCCCACATATTTCTCGAGGCGATTAGTTATCAGTCACCATTAAACAAAAACTTCGTAAATATAACACGATAACATTAAAAAAGTACATGGACATGTGTAATAAAAAAATCTACATTCATTTTTATTATTATTTTACTATTTTTCGGCCCTTGATGTTATGAGCTTTTGGATCCGTTCCTATCTACACCTTTTTCTTTTTACTCTTCAGTCATTTAAATAGTGGATATTATAAAATTACAGTGTTTTTTAAGGTGCTTTTTATTATTGTAGTACTACTTAGTTTAATTTACTTGCATACCTTTAATAGGTAGAAGCCATCAAGGAGTTGTGCAACCTTCAACAACCAAAAACGAAAATAATGACTTTGCTGTCCAATTTTGGTATAAACTCTTGGCTTGAGGCGATGTCTTCAATGGATCAAAAGTCCAAAATTTTCAAAATGTTGCGGTGGAAATGGATGTTGAAAGTGAATTCATTGTGGCCGATTGCTTGTTAAATGTTAGTGTTTTACTTCCTCCGTCTATAATTATAAGCACTCTTTTAAAGATAAAATTTCTTTCTAAATATAACCTCATTTTCAATTTCCTAGACACATTTATTATTATTTTTCCAAACATAACTCTACTTTGCATTGAAATACGAAAAGTCAACTACAAATAATTTTTTTCATAAAGGACAATTTAGTAATTCTAATACACAAAAAATACACATTTATTACCTTGCTAATTTTTTTAATCTACGGGGAAAATTTCAATGGAGGCTTATATCAAGGGAGAGAGAGGGAGTAGTTGTTAAAAGATGCAAGTAGGTGTAGCTAGGAATTTAGGTTCTCTTTTATGGTTTGAGAATGTCCCTAATCATGTCTCATCTATTATAGTATGTGATCTTATTATTAATTGCAATGAATGAGATATTTTTCAATAAAAAAATAATATGTATTACCTATCAATTGAGTTATATACTCATAGAAATATATCTACAATTTTTTTTCTTAAATGTAGTTTTGATACCACAAGTTCTACAATTGTTTGATTTTGCCCCTATAAGTTTCAATCGCTCAATTTTAACTCTTTAAATTTCTCAATTGCTCGACTTTAACCCAAAAGTTTCAATTGCTTGATTTTGGACCCCTAAATTTACCCCATTTTGCATTTGCTAGTCTCCCCTAAATGATAATGTGGTATTTTTAAAAAATATTTTTCTTTATTTTTAAAAAGATGTTTTAAAAATTAAAAACGATTCTAAAATATATAAAAAATTGTATTTAAAAAATAGTTGATAAAATAAAATAATTTTTTTGTTATAAGTAGTTTATAAAATAATCTTGTTATAAAAAAAATAGTTTAGCAATTTTTTATGAAATATATTTTGTATTTTATAAAATATCTTTTATTTATTTTTGAAAAATTTGTTTAATACAATCTTTTTATTTTATAATTTTTTATTTTAAACAAACTTCTATTTACTTAATTTAAACAATTATTTATAGTTTTAAAATACCATAAATAATTTTTAGTCAAAAAGTCAATGCAGACTAGAAAATGCAAGATGACGTAAATTTGAAGGACCAAAATCGATGAGAGGCCAAAATGAACAATTGTAAAATTTAAGAGATTAAAATCAAGCAACGAAAACATAAAAGTCAAAAACCAAACAATTGTGAAACAACTTATATAAAATTTGTGCAAGTAAAAAACTTATAAAAAAATTGTGAAACTTAAAGAGATGAAAATTAAATTTAAACTAAGCCAAAAAATTGTAAAACTTAAAATTCATAATTACAAAGCACACATGCATGTTTTATTCATTTTTCTTTTTAAAGATGCATGTTTTATTCAAAATCACTCGGTAATTCATAAATACAATAATACAAATTCTTTAAATTTGCATCCACTTTTGTTTGGTCCGGTCAAAATTTCCTAGAATAAATAAAAGTAAAGAGTTTAATTGTTGTGCACTTTCAGTGTAAAATTTTTTTACACATACATCTAATAATACGTTGCCACATCATTTAATGAATGTGACACATCATGTGTTTTTAATTACCATACATGATGTATCGGTATATTATTGGACGCGTGTGTAAAATAACTTTACACTGATGGTGCATATAAATTAAATTCACAATATTTTCCGTAAAAAAAAAGTAAAATGAAAATATTTTTTTCACAATTCACCAATGTATTAAAAAGATAACATTATCTTATCAAAAATAAAAAATAAAAATAAAGAAAAAGATAAAAAAGAAGCAAAGTACATTCCAACTAGTTCAACTAATTCAACTAAAAAACAAACAAACAACAGCATATTCGCATCGCATTATAAGGAGAGTCCACGAAATCAAGTGGGACAAATTCACCCACTCATACATCGCCACGTTTCACAAAAACAACCAAAACAAGATAACCATAACCATCGATCGATCCTTCAAACATGATGTTTTAAGCGGCGACGCGAACCCTTTCCCACAAAAACAATTTCCTCGTAAACAACAAAGGTCTCTTCCCCCAACCTTCCCTGGTAACTAACCCCTCTTTCATCTCTCAAATTTTCATTTTTTTAATTGACATTATATTAAAGTTTCGATTTTTAATCGAATCATCTAGGTTTGTTTCTTTAATTTCAATTGGGTTTATCTCAATTTTCTGTTTCCTTCGTTTTTTTTGTGGTTACTTTCCGATCTATGATTTGGTTTTTTGGATGGATTTTTCTGTTAGATTAGATCTTGTTATATCATGTATTTAACTTAGCTTATCGTTTTATTATTGTTTTTTATTCCTTTATTGCCAAATAGTAACTACTTTTTTGACTGTTTTATTGAGAATTCTAAGAACTTGAATCAATCCCTTTTTTTGATGTTGGTGTTTCTTTTTCTTCTTCATGGTAATTATGTATGCGATTGGTGGTTTCGTGATTTGATTTGATAAACAACCATTTTGATTTTTGGTTCATGAATGTGTGGGGCGTTTTTACTATAGTACTTGAATGTATCAAATCAAAATTGCACTTTTGGTCATCAAATCTGTTTTTATGTAGTCAGTTAAACCCTTGCACGTGTTTTTCGTTGGTCAATTTAGTCCACGAAACTACTAACAAAAAGGGATGTGTTTGTAATTTTGATATATTTACGGACTATAGTGACAATGCACACATCCAGGGACCAAAATGGTTGTTTGCTCCTATTTGATTGTTTTTTCTTTGTTGTTGTGAGCTATTGAGTGTTTGTGATGTTTTATTTGTGACGGTGCTATGGTGATTAGATTGTATTTGAGTTGAGTTCTTTTGTTTTGTTTTTTCATTTTATTTCCTTGTTGAAACGCAGATTGTCAATTTGGATCTTCATGAGTTCAACAACCACTGGAGCATACTTGGTTTCCTGTAATTCGGGAAACAAGAACAACAGTCTCTTCTGCTGGATTTTGATCTGCTTGCTGCCAAAATTCTTGGGAACTGCATTTGCCTACATCAACTTTCTTCTCATTCAGGCCATTGATAGGAGTCCATCTGCAGTGAGGGTGCTGGAGAACTTCGGTCCGATTAACCCATAGTTTCTTAGTAGTTCGGTCATCAGCATTGTTAGAAATTAGATCCTTTGTTTCGTTGAGTGGTGAAAAATGGTTTCCTCTCAGTTTTCCGGTTCCACTATGGCTGGCATGTTTAAACCATTACTCTTTCCTGTAAATGATCCTGGTACTGCAACCACAGATCACGTTGAGCTAGATTTCTCCGATGTCTTCGGTCCACTTACCGTAGAAGTCAATAACATTGATTCCACTTCTTTTGAGTTGATTGATGAATCGAGCGAGCTGGTTTATGATGACCCAGAAGTCATTTACACCCGCTCACATTCTCTTGTTGGCCCTTCTAGTTGTATCAGTCAATCACTTAAACTCAGTAAGCTCACCATACACGAGTCCGACTCTGCCGATTCATTGGAACTAGTGGAGCCCGTCATTGAAGAGACCACTGAAGACATTAAAGAGATTTCATTTGACAACATTGAGGAGTCTTTGAATGATGAAGATGGGAACCTCATGGAGATCCAAAGAGTTAGCATTGAAGATTTTGAGGTTTTGAAGGTTGTGGGGCAGGGAGCATTTGCAAAAGTGTATCAGGTGAGGAAAAAGGGCACTTCAGAAATATATGCTATGAAGGTTATGCGGAAGGATAAGATTATGGAGAAGAACCATGCTGAATACATGAAAGCTGAGAGGGAGATTTTGACAAAGATAGAGCACCCCTTTGTTGTCCAACTTAGATACTCTTTTCAGGTACTTGTTTTCAAATTTGTAAAAAGGTTTTGTAGCATCTTTCATCTTTTGTTGATTGTTCATGGTTTTCAAAACGCAATTATGTCATTGTATGTGTTTTTAAAATTTAGTTATTCTACCCAAAATGTGTTCTTTGTAAATAAAATGTTTTCTCTTGTTAACTGGTTTACAGAAGAATATAGTCTAAAATAGAAATTATAAGTGACATGTTCTATTCTGTATATGTTGTTTCAGACAAAATACAGATTGTATCTGGTACTGGATTTTGTTAATGGGGGTCATCTCTTCTTTCAGCTTTATCACCAGGGCCTTTTCAGGTAGGTTTAGCTTTGAGTTCTTATTTGTCTTATGTTTCAGTTTTCAAGTTTGCAGCGTTAATGTACGGTTCTATTCTTCATCTTTGTATATTCAGAGAGGATCTAGCACGCATATACGCCGCCGAGATTGTTTCTGCAGTATCCCATCTCCACTCAAAAGGAATAATGCACAGGGATCTAAAACCTGAAAATATCCTAATGGATGCTGATGGCCATGTACGCTTCTGTTCTCCCTCCTTCATGGTTTTCATATCGACTTTTAACTCTGCTCTGTACATGTCATAACTGACCTGAGATTTGTTTTGTTTATCTACTAGGTTATGTTGACTGATTTTGGCTTAGCAAAACAATTTGAAGAAAGTACAAGATCTAATTCAATGTGTGGTACATTAGAGTACATGGCACCTGAAATTATTCTTGGCAAGGGCCATGATAAGGCTGCCGATTGGTGGAGTGTAGGCATCTTATTGTTTGAGATGCTCACCGGAAAGGTTTGTATCTTGTAAATTTGTATTGGATCTTCATAGTTGTATAATTCTTTGTTGTGGGTAGGACTTAAAATGCATTTATGTTTGGCTTATTCAAGCAACTAAATTAGTTAAGTTTGAACTTAGAAGCTTAGTCTCTTGGTTCATTGACAATTTTAATAAAGTTGCTAAATGATTGTTTTTGTTGTTTCACCTCCTCTGCAGCCACCCTTCTGTGGTGGGAACCGTGAGAAGATTCAGCAGAAGATAGTGAAAGATAAGATTAAGCTGCCAGGATATTTGTCGAGCGAAGCGCATGCACTGTTGAAAGGGGTAATCTCTAGTCCGCAGAATATATATTTCCTTCAATTATCCTAGATCAAATTCATCATCTGAAAATTATATTATTTGCAACATAATTGTGTAGGTTTTTTTGTTTTAATTTAACTGTTTATTTAGGCATACATAGGAGAAATTTTGATTCATTAAAAGAAAAACCTAGAAGTTCAATTTTGCAACATTGAAGGGTCTCTGTATAATTAAGTTTCATTTGAGCTTGACAACTAGTCTATGCAAACTGTTTTTTCTAAGTTTTTATCACATGCAAAAACTAAGGGGATGCTTGGATATACAATTTAATTAAGCGTTTAATCAACAAATGCGTTTTGTGGGATGTTTCGATATACAATATAAGTAGATAAACTCAAATGAGCTCTTCCAAATGCTCCCTAATGTGATATTTCTTGAAATGCTGTAGAATCTCTTCAACATATTGATACTTTGCTTCTGTGTTACAGCTGCTACAGAAGGAGGCATCAAAGCGGTTAGGTTGTGGAGCTAAAGGGATTGAGGAAATTAAAGGGCACAAGTGGTTCAAACCAATCAATTGGAAGAAATTGGATGCACGCGAAATCGAACCAAGCTTTAGGCCAGACGTAGCTGGGAAGCACTGTGTTGCCAACTTTGAGAAGCGCTGGACTGATATGCCTGTTGTTGATTCACCTGCTGCAAGCCCAAATGGTGGAAACCCTTTCAAGGACTTCTCTTATGCGAGACCTGCAGCCTCTTTTCTTCAAAAGAATAGCCCTGCTTGCTAATTTCACATCTTGCATTGGCATTGGCATTGGCATTGGCTTAAGTTTAAGTTATCAACACTCTTTTTCGTTCTTATAATTATAATGATTAGCCAGTAGTAATAGTAGTTACTTGTATTTCGATGAGTGAACGGTGATACACTGTCACATGAATTACCAAGAAACATTTTCCTCGTTCTCTTTTATTTTGTTGAGCCGACTTTGCAGCATGTGCCTTGCGGCTCTACAATTGTTGAGCTGGCATTGCTAGAACTTGTCATTTGGAGAAAATAAGTTAACACATCTTAATCTTAATTTATCACATTGTGTGCTGGTAATGAAGCCTCAATAGATGATTATGATTACTTTTGAATTTCAATTTATGTTATGCTGTTATTATCTTTTATTAGCATGGTTATATTTTAGTGTTTACATTTTTTGTCCCGGCGAAAGGTACTACTATACTTTGTAAACTTTGTTAAAAATATGATAAGTTCTAGGGGAAACCATTTTTATAGGTGTGTGGACCAACACTTCATAATCTCTAACGACGACTCGTGGTACATGCTGAAAGTAAAAGATCAAGGTCATCCTTGTCGTAACGAGTGAGATGATGATCTGATTAATAACCCTTTGAGAAAATAAGGGAAAATGAATAATTTGATTGTTTGGATTTCATGGATGAGGTTTCAAGTAATTTTGAACCAAGAAAATATATATAGAAAAGGGTGGATAAAGTAATGAAAAACAAATGGCCTAAAGAGCAACATATGCTGACTTTAATTTTATTTATTTATTTATTCATTTATTTATCTCAAACTCAAAGTTTCAATTACATGAAAAACAATCTGAGAGACACAAACAACATTGTCCTTTGTCTTAAAACAACATAGTCATGGTTTCCCTACTCTCTACAACAACTACAACCACACTTCAACACACTCATAACAAAATCTGCTTCTCTCCTCTAAAATTCTCCACCTCATTTAACAATTCTTTCTTAACAAACCATTTCAACAACACTCATTCTATAAGGTGCAGTGCATTTTTTGATATCATCCCCAAAGACATACTATTGAACAACACTTTTTATTTGGATAAGTTTCAGACTTTGAGTGAGGACTTATCAGACATTCAGAGGTTGGAGATTTTGGTCTTTGTTGGGTTATCATGGTTATACTTAACTGCAAGACCAGGTGTTCTTTTTGGTGCTATTGATGCATACCTTTTGGCTCCAATGCAATTGGTTTTGGATAGTTTATCTGGAAGGAGAAACATGAAAAGGAGTGATTTCTTGATTGGAGGTAAGATAGGAGAAGGGTCATTTGGTGTTGTTTATTCTGCTGTTTTGGTAACAAAGATAAAAGAGAGTGGAAGAGGGAAATTAGATGCTAAATCTAAGGATAAAGTCATTCTTAAAAAGGTATAATTTGAGATTAAATGTTCATTTATTCTCCAATAAGTACTTACTAATCCAATGGTTATACTTGTTTCTGTAGTTGAATCTGATGCAATTGTTTGTATATATATCTTGAAGTACCTATAATTTTTTATTTTTTGTAGTTTAGTCCTTATAAAAAATTATTCATTTTGTCCCTCATATTTAACATGAAGAATGGCTAAAAATGCATAATATATTTTTTTTTCTAACACACCATCATTAGAGTCTCTGACTCCGGTAGGCTTTACAAGGTATCTGCACGGCTTAGGCCTCTTTGGGTTTGCTACGAGACTAATCCTTGAGTCGGCAATGGAACATCTGGTTTTTTTTTATGTGTTGTCGGGCTGTCTTCTAAATGGGAGATTCCAGGAATCGAACTCCGGTTCTTGGCCTGGGAGAGATTTGCGTTATTAACTCTCCCAACGCCATGTTGGTAAAATGCATAAAAATCTTATGATGACTAAAACTAGTTACATAAGATGCATGTATTTCATTCTCTTTTCCTGGTTTTATTTAGAAAGCAAAAGCACAGCTGATTGATGGAAAATGCAGGTCAAGGTTGGAATTGAAGGGGCTAAAGAATTTGGTGATTTTGAAGAGTGGTTTAATTACAGACTCTCTAGAGCAGCTCCTGAAACATGTGCTAAGTTCCTTGGAAGTTTTGTAGCTGATAAAAGCAATTCACAATTCACAAAAGGTGGAAAATGGCTTGTTTGGAAATTCGAGGTGCTCTTCCTAATATTCCTATTGGATCAACTCTATCAGTAGATTATCTATGCATCATGATGAACTAAATTTAGTGTTGGCTTTAACTTTATCCTTGGAGTCTAGTAGCATACTATACTCCTATTTCACCAAGTGTTGTCAAATAGCGGCACTATAGCACTACTGCATAGCAGATTTTGATGAATCCACTGTGAAAACCACGCCGCTATCCTAGTTTCGCTATAAGCGAAATAATGACTGGTATTCCAGATTTTGCTAGCTGATGTAGCGGCAATTCTTGGCGTTTCACTATATTCCTTAATCTACTACTGATAACACTGATAGTATTATTTCCTAAAACTTGGTGAGATATGATTGAATATGTGTCTAAAACTTTTTTACACTGTCAAATTCTTTATTTGAATGAATTTCATGCTATATATACATAACTTAGGAAAATAAATTACCAACTATTTATTTATACACTAATTGCAGGGTTGTCCATAATATATCACAGGGAGACAGTACTCTTGCTGATTACATGACAGATAAAAACTTCCCTTCAAACTTAGAGTCTGTCATGTTTGGAAGAGTCTTACAAGGTGTAGATTCTTCTAAAAGAAATGCATTGATCATCAAGCAAATAATGCGCCAAATCATTACATCCCTTAAGAAAATTCATGACACTGGCATTGTTCATAGAGATGTAAAGCCTTCCAACTTGGTTGTTACAAAAAAAGGGCAGATCAAACTCATTGATTTTGGTGCAGCAACAGACCTTAGAATTGGAAAGAATTTTGTTCCTAATTATACTCCTTTGGATCCTGATTACTGTCCCCCTGAACTATATGTGCTACCACAAGAAACACAAAGTCTTCCTCCAGAGCCAATTGCGGCTCTACTTTCACCAATCCTGTGGCAGGTTTAGTTTCTGTTATCCTATTTATATAGTCTATGTTTGGATAAACAGCCTAATTAAGTGTTTATAGCATAAGCGCATATCATATAAGTGCTTATGTATAAGCTATTTATGTAACAAGATAAAATAAAATGAAGCTATTTTCATTGTAAGCTATCTTGAAGAGCTTATGGAAATAAGTTGAAAAACAACTTATGGACATGCTATGATGTTAGTAAAAGAAGTGTATAGACCAAGATATTGATAGAACTCCAAATATTTTTTAAGCATACATTAAGTACTAATTAGGTCCAGTTTGAATAGGCTTCTAGCTTATGAAGGCTTCAATATCAAAATAAGTTTATGTTTCTTCACTCGGAAAAATACTTATAAGCTTTTAGATGTTTATAGAGAAGGACTGCTTTGATTGATTTATTTGAGTTTATCTACTGGCATATGCACCTGTGGTACTGTTTGGGAGAGCTTATGGAAACAACTTATGACATGTCCATATGCTGTTTTCAACTTATTTCCATAAGCTCTACATGATTACTTATGAAAACAATCTATAGCCTATATGAAAACAGTTTGCCTATATCTTATCTTTAGTTATAGAAATCTCTTATACATAAGCACTTATACCATAAACACTGATAGCATCTGAAAAACTGAACTATAGAACTAAATATCAACTTATACAAAAAGCTGTTGTTTAAAAAACACTTAGTTATTGCAAGATTCTTTTGATTTCCCTTTTTTCATAAGCACTTATTGAGAATTTTATTAAACTGACTCTTAATCAATCAAAACACACTTAATGCTATATAAGTTAAGTACTAAAGTGAAGCTCTATGCTTACTGTTGCAGTTAAACAGTCCTGATCTCTTTGATATGTATTCTGCTGGGATTGTACTTTTACAAATGGCAATACCAACTTTAAGGTCTCAAGCTGCTTTAAAGAATTTCAATTTGGAAATGAGGACATGTGGATATGACTTAAACAAATGGAGAGACTCTACTCGAATGAAGTCTAACTCCGAAATACTTGACAGCGATTCTGGTAGAGGATGGGACTTAGCATCAAAGCTTATCTCCAAGAGAAGTTCCGAAAGAACACGGCGTTTATCTGCTGCTTCTGCTTTGAGACATCCTTATTTTCTTCTAGGTGGTGATCAGGCAGCTGCAGTTCTTTCAAAATTCAGCTTTAGCACAAAGTGAGATGCTTATAACTTTTCGGTCTGTTTGGATTGATTTATTTGAATTTATCTACTGGTGTAAATACTTGCGAAACTGTTCAAGAGAACTTATGGAAACAACTTATGACATGTCCATAAATTGTTTTCAGCTTATTTCCATAAGCTCTCAAGGATAGCATATGAAAACAGTTTATAGCTCATACAAAAACTATTGACTTTATTTTATTTTTTGTTATAGAAATAACTTATACATAAACACTTATAAATGCTTATGTTATAATCGCTTAACTAAGCTGTTTATCCAAACACGTCCTTTATTTAAGTATAATTTATCTCATTTTCAACGAACGTCACTCACAAGATGTCATGTTATATTCAATGCCATTTTGCACTTTCATTTGTCTATTACTCGCAAATATGTATAAATGCTTAATGTAATCAGTGAAGAAAGTTATAGCATGCATCAATAGTAATTAAGATGGTGACCATGTATGGCGATATAAATTGAAGTTAATACAAACAGATACATATACTTAAGTTGGAAGAACACTAGGAGTTGAACAAACCAAGCCTATAAGATTGAAGAGATACAATTCTTGAAGTTGAAGGAGACTTTGAGAAAACAATAGCATAACCATCATCCAATGCATCTGTATCTTCAGGAATCATCTGCCACAAAAGGCTTCCAGCACCACTCCCTCCTTTCTTTGTTGAGTTTAAGATTGAACTGTACACAGTGCTTATTACTGTGTCTCTATATGTTGAATTGTAGCCAGAATCCTTTGAAGATAAGCCAAACTCAGTGAAAACAACCGGCATTCCGAGATACTTTTCAGCATCCTCTATGTGTGCCTCCATCCATGATATTATAAATGGGATGTGTGTATCAGCAATTTGTGGTGAAATCCTTTAAAGGAGATAATTGACTGAGTTAGAAACTTTTTACTATTCATGTCATACTAGAAAATAGTAGAAAATGTCCCGTGAGCTTAGCTCAGTTGGGAGGGACATTGCATTATAAATGCAGCGGGTCGGGTTTCGAACACTGGTCATCCCACTTATGCATCTTAGGGTAGAATTTCTAGTCACTGGGCTACTTGACCAAAAAAAAAAAAGAAAATAGTAGAAAAATTTGACATACTTACCAAGTGTCAGTATATATGTGAGCAGAAGCAAAGTCCACACCAAGAACTTGGTGGTTCCTGATGAAATCAGTTCCAGCCTGTTTAGATGTATTTGTTGGATTGAACTGAGTTCTCTGAGGTGTTGAGGGGCCATAAAATCCTTCTAGTCCAATCTCCACCAAATGTTTTGGATCAATTTTCTTCACATGAAATGCCATTTCTTGTATCCAATCCTATAATATTTATATTCACAAGTGAAAAGTATTTGAGTTGAATGTTGTAAGTACATTATATCATGGTTGGAAAGAACAAGTTGCTATATGGAAGGGACAATGCCCTTCTGATTTGGAAGCTAGAAGAAGTTTACAAGGGGCAAACCTGTAACTTATCACCTGTGGGATCTGAGTAGCAGCTAGGCTCATTCATCAATTCCCATGCAAAAATTGTAGGATCTTCCTTATAAGTGATATTTGTGAATGTGTTAACTCTAGTAAGCACAGTCTACACAGTGAAATTCAACTTAGTATTGTGGAATAATAATAGTAATAGTAATAATATTAATAATGAGATTTTAATATATATACTTTTTTCTGCAGTTAAGTCATTGCAGCACAAACCAAACAAGCCTTAAAGTAACCAATGGTAGCAAAGGAACTTGCCTTAACATAGGCTTTATAGTAGTTTCTAAGGGTTGGATGTGAGAAGAAGTCATCATCAGATGTCAAGTTAAGGCCAGCATGATCTTTGCCCCATTTCACATATTGTGCTTTGCCACCATAGTCATCCCAATTGTTTGCCAATGATAATATCAACCTGATTTTGTTTTTCTTTGCTTCACTTACGACAAAGTCTAAGGCCTGCCACTCAAATTAGTAAAATTTACATTATAAATGCTTATTAGCTGCACTAATAACTATGCCGGTCCTCACAATTTAGAGGCCCAATAAAAAAATGAAATTTTTTAAAGAGGATAATTCTCTATTTAATTTGTAAATATCGTCAATAACATAACAATAAATTAAATAATCATTCATCTTTGTAATTAACATAAAAAAATAGTCATATTATAATCAACAACGTAAAAATACCCTTTACACAATATGTCTTACATTTTATTTATTTTATGAATAAACTTTATTTTTCTTACAACTATTTTGATCGAAAATAATAGAAATTTGATAGTTCTTTTAATGTTGATGGTCCCTATGGAAACTGTGATGATCTGTAGGAATAGAGACGGATATGAGAATATTTTAGATGGAGGAAGAATACTCTCCGAAGCGGAGGATAAAGACGGATATGAGAATATTTTAGATGGTGGGAAAGAGAGTGGTAACGTACTCTCAGACCAATCTATATCCCATTGACATCCCAATCAGGCCTGCTAATGACCAATCTATCTAGCTATCTATTATTATCATTTTTCTGCATAAATTTTCTTTATAACTACATTTTGATAATTAAGTTAGGATTTAATAGGATATTTTTACCACATAGGTGCAATTTTTCAACCTTATTACCAATTTGGTGTAGTTTTTAAAAAATTTATCAAATAAGCATTAGTTGTCGTCGTCAGACACGACTTACTCATGTGTTTATTTTTTTGGTTAAAAGCAAAGTCATAGATAATAGTGATGACTTTATTTAAAAATAAATAGAAAAGACAAACTCGTAAGTGCCACCTACAACTTTGTTTCTAACCAAATAAATAAATAAATTAAACACATAGGTAACTTGTATACGAAGAAGACGATTTACCCCTTTGTGATAATTTTTTGAAAACTACACCCAATTGGTAATAAGTTTGAAAAATTGCACTAGTTTAGTATAAAAATCAATTTAATAGTGTAAAGATGTTTTAGTGCATAAAAATCATGGTAGATTTGCTGAAATCACAGTAAGCCACCCATATTTTTGCCAAATGCACAACTAATCCAAACATGACCTTACAATGTTAATCAATTATAACCGTTATATATTATTATAAACATTTGACCTTTATTCATGACTGCTCTTAAAATTATTTATTTGATCAGTTGTAATTTGTTGATAGTATAAAACTGACGGTGTATTTAAATTAAACTCGTTAAATTAAGAAGTACCTTGAAGATCCCGTTAAAAAAAAGAAAACGAAGTACCTTGAAGATGTCTTCATCAAAAACTGAAGGGGATTTTTGTAGGGCTCTCCATTGACCATTATTGAAAGCCCAAGTCCTACAAACTGTCATACCTAATGAGGAAGCTTGTTTAAAGACCTCAGTGACTTTTTCTTTAGTGGAGTCATCTGCGGCAAAAACCATCAACCAGAATGCATTGAATCCATTTATATAGAAAGGTTGATTATTCACCACAAATTGGTTTCCTTTTTTCCCCACCATTTGCCATTCATCTTCTTCCTTCTCCAACATTGTTTCACTACTTAACACCATTACAGAAACCAAATATGTAAGTGTCAATGTAAAAAGAACAAACATATAATTGGACACATGGACGGAGCTAAGAATCACCGAAAAAGTTTTTAAATAGAAATCCAGAGTTTAAACTTTGAAAACTAACATAATCACTAATACTTGTCTATAAAGTAACAAAAATTGAGCTAGACTAGAATGAGAAGAGGACAGTTATAAAAAATAAGTTTGTCACAAATGTAACATAAAATCGAACTTCGATTTAAAAATAATTAAAAATTCATACTATAAATAAAATTTTAGTGAAATAGCTAGAAGGTGCATGATCATACTCATAATTTGTCATAGATTTTTGTACATGATCCACCATACTCTTACTAAAAGCACTGGAACTTGGTTGTTTTGTGAGAATGAAAAGAAGGAATAGAAAAAGAAGGAATAAACAAAGAATATGTGTTCCAAATTTCTCCATTGAAATTGGTTAATTACTTAAGCTACAATGCCCATGTTATATAGGGGTGTTGTAAGTGGTTTATAAAAAAACCAATTAAACGGATAAATTAAATAATTTAAAATAAAAAATTAACCGTCTAATTTAGTTCGGATCAAAAATCAGATCTGAACCGAAGAAAATCAAACTAGATTGGCTTGATTTTTTATTTTTAATTTTAAAAACTGATGAACCGATGAACTGAATTGAACTTCTTATTAATCATATTTTTATAAATATTATAAGAAATAATCTGGTTCAATGCATAACAACTTATGAAAATAAATATTTTTAAAGGAAATAAAATTATGTTAGTTTATTAGCTTTTGTATTATATAACATTCTCTAATAAAATAAGCAAATAAAATTATATTAGTTTATTTAGTTTTGAGTATGTTGTATAATTTATTAATTGATTTAACAATATCACCAATGAAGTTGAAATGCTTCCATCCTTCCTCATAATGATAATATGCACAACTCAACCAATTATAAATACTTCTCCAAACTTGTTGCATAAGATTACAATTGAAGAAGAGATGTGTACGGAGAGACTTTGTACAATATATATATATATATATATATATATATATATATATATATATATATATATATGAAAATGAAACTATTTATTTTTTTAAACTAAGAATAAGAATACTCATTCATTCATTGATTTAAATTGGTATAATACATCAATCAAAATTATTACATATTTAAATTTGTTAAAAATTAAGAAAGATAAATATGCAAATTAATGTGACAACATCCATGTTAATATCATAGGACAATCTAATCTACAAATGTGACAAAACTAATATGATAAAATTCAAATGTCTAGAATATACTTGAGTTTATAATATGACAAAGTCATTGAATTTGCACTTTTTTAGTATATTGAAAGTCAAAGAATGATAAACATAAACCTCAAAAACAAAAGTCTAAGAAAAAATTAGTACATATTTTACGTAAAAAAAAAAAATTAGTACATATTTATAATTGACTATAGTTTATAAATATCTTTTTTTGGACTAATAAAAAATTATTTATAAGATTAATTATTTAATTTAATCAAATTATGGGTTGACATAAATAATTAATAGAGATATTATAACCAGAATTGATCATTTGGACTTTATGTTAGGTACGGCCGGATTAAGATTACGTATAATGATTAGGAGATACTTTTCTATTCAAGGATTAGCAACCGGCCACTCTAGAATATGATTATCATTTTTTTTTAACAAGCCAAAACGAGATATATATTAACACAAACAGCCTCCCCAGCACAAGACGGATCGAGGTAGACTACAAAAGTTTATAAAGTGTCAGAACATCAAAACCATATACAAATCATACAAGTCCCAAACAAAACAAGAGACTAGACCACCAACTATGGTAGTTAGAAGCTAACGTAATACTCGTCGACTTCAACCACCTAAAATATGGTTATCATAATATAATCGTTAGTTGGTTCAATGGTGATTGACGCTGAACTTGGTAAGGAAGATCACGGTTCAATCCCCCGCAACTGCGATCGGGAGGGGCTAGAACCACTTAATGCCAGAACTGACCCCCGAACCAGATTAAACTGGTGGTAAAAGCAAAAAAATAAAATATGATTCTCATATATCTAAATCTATACTCCATCCGGACACAAATATAAGAAAAAAAATCACTTTTTTTATTAACAAACTCACCATCACATAAGACACACCATTTACAAACTCACCATCACATAAGACACATTTTTTTTTTAGCAACAAAAATATTTTATTAACAAACTCGTTATAACATAAGACATATCTTTTATTTTTTGGACATAAGTTAGACACAGACAGGCGCGCAATGCGCTCTGTCTGGCCGCTAGTATATTTCTATACTATATATAGAGATGATACAAAAAAATTTGGCGTGGACTTTTCATCATAATACCAAAAATACCCTTGATTTTTTTTTAGCAACTAAAATCTTTTATTAACAAACTCACCATCACATAAGACACATCTTTTTTTTATCAACAAAAATCTTTTATTAACAAACTCGCCATAACATAAGACATGTCTTTTTTTTTTGACATAAGTTAGACACAGACAGGCGAGTAACGCGCTCTGTCTGACCGCTAGTATATATAAAGAGAATACATTAGTTTTGGTATGAACTTTTCATAATACCAACAAAACTCTTAATATTTTCTTAATACCAACAATACTGTTAATCACTTGAGCTTCAAGCAGCCTTTTATTCTTGCAAATTTTTGCAATATGTCCAAGCTGGTTACATTTGTTGCAGCGTATCTATATCTATATCTATATATATAATTGTAAAGCAAACTTTTTTTTGCTGATGTGTCGTCACTACAAAGCTTCTCATTTTTTTCTTTTTTCTAAGCAAGAGTTGATGCTTATGTGTCTTCTCTCATTACATTCATGCTTATGTGTATGCTTATGTGTCTTCTCTCATTACATTCATGCTTATGTGTACTATAACCCTCAATTAACTTACTTATTATTCATTATTATGTGTATATTTATATCCTTCGGAATTAACTCTCATATAACTTTTTGTAACTTATTTTATTATCATTAACATAATAAAAACAATATTTAGGACTCTCTAACTTCTTTTACAATTATTTTTAGCTAACTCTTTGCATGACATCACAAATAGTGACCAACCAAATTAATATCCGAAAATTGCAAGCACAAAATAATTTGCAATTATCATAACACTTGATTTATCAACAATTCACAAACTATATATGAATATGAACAGTAACCTATACCTATTCTTGCCATTAAATTTTCAACGAGTGATTCACAATAACCAAAATAAAAAACATAACTTCCCATAAGTAATAGATATACATGTTTTCACCGAATGCACAGCCAAATTGAACAACTACTAAACAAATTGAATAGTATGAAAAAAAACATGATCAATTCTCATCAAAAATTAAGTTGAAAAAATTAATGATTTGTTATAAGGCCATGCATGTGTATCTTTTGATCTTTGGTTTCTCTTGCTCAATAATTAGTGGAGATAATGACCCAATTAACTTATATTCCTAATATCAGTTACAAAATAAGTATCAATTTTAATTGACATTCTCATCAAATATTTTGCCCCTTCTCATTCCTCCAAACATAACACACATCATTAAACAATTTGCACCTTTATAAGCTAGACACATTTCACTATCATTCCATGCATATTGCCTTGCTCCATTTGGCAATTATAGTGATATCCTCTTCCATTTTCCACCATGTCACCTGCTGAAAATAGTCTCAAAAAGTAAAACATTTTTTCCCTTTTTTTATAAATTTGTTTATGATGCCACATTTAAGTGTGCTATACTTATTGTGTGTTCTTTCCATTTGTGTAGGATTAAGGAAGTCATACCTAATGGTGTGCATGTCTTTCTCGACGAAACTCTTTTTGCTTATGTGTCATCTTCACAAAACTCAAAATTTTTCTAAATATTATGTACATTCCTTTTGTTTCCTTCACATACTAATTAATTGAATGATTCACCTACTAATTAATAATTAATAACGGAGCATTATTATTATAAATAAAAATTGTTATGAAAGGTGAAAGATCACCCCTTTTAATGTTATTTTAATTTATTTTTTTTTAACTTATTTTTCTTAACCTTTCAATCCCTTACTTTTATGGCCTAAGTCATATGATAAGTTGTAAATTTTTTGAAACGGTGCACCCTTTTAATATTAGCAACCATTTACTATTTTCCTATCAAAAGATCTTCTTAGCCTTTCAATTCCCACAAAAAAAATTAAAACGTGGCATTAATTGACTATATATATGTGCCTTATGAACAATTCCTCGGTAGATATGACTGTGTGAACTTTCAATTTGAGAGATGTGTGTATTGTAGAAGGAGAATAATAATCAAAGGTTTGTATTTTCATTTTGTGTATTTTTTTCTTCATGATAATCAACGGATGATGTTACTCTTTTAATTTAAGCACATACCAGTTCATGTTTCGTGTAGCTTTCTGAGACGTGCAAATGGAGTGATTGATTGGTATCGCAACACATAAAGTGTAACATTTAACCTGGAAGTGGAATGTGCATGTTTGAATACAAGTTATACCATCGGGAACTTTAGTAAGTTGTCATAAAATTTAAAAATATAGTTGTACAATTGTAGAATTTGATATATTGTTTGTACCAAAAAAAAAAAAAGAAATTGATATATTGTTGTGGTATTAATTTCATTCCAAAACTTTTTTTCAGGCTTCTTTGGATTGAGCTAGATAGAAGACATGGATATGTATGATGACAACATAAAATGATAATAATTGTTTGCTATGTAGAGGGGTAGCAATTCTATGTATGAGGTGGATATATAGTGTCAACTTTTATGATGTAGGAACTCTCTTGATTTGTAGAAAAAAATCTTCTCAATCTCTCTTATATAGTCTGGTAATTGTTTACTATATGTAGAGGGGAAACAATTGTATCTGTGTTTTGTATGATGTGAGCTTTTATGTTGTAACTCTTTTGGTTTGTAGAAAACATTTCTCACTTTCTCTTTTGGTTTTGTATGATGTGAGCTTTTATGTTGTAATCTCTAATATTGATGTAATTAAGCTTAAGTTACAAAAAAAAACCACTCATTCTCATTCTATTAGTCGTTATATATGCTAAAAGCAATCTCATAAATCATAGTGCTTCATCTCATAACAAATAAAATTATAGTGCTTACTAACGAGCACTATAAAAAAATTATGAAAGGTGAAAGATAACCCTTTTAATGTTGTTTTTTGTGTACTTATTTTGAGTGTCAAACTTTTATGTACAATCACTCCTCATACATATATGGGCATCTGAAATTTATATTTGGAGCTTGGAAGAGTTATTAGGTTTGTTGTAGAAGAATAATAATTTTCTAAAATTTTGTGATCTCATTGTATCTTTTTTTTTCTTCTTCTTTTTCATATTCAACGAGTGAGACATTGTTGCAATGCATGTCAATAGACATTTTTTTTAACTAAAAGATTGTTATAGGTCAGACTATTATTAAAATTTAAAAAATTGAATATCATATTATTTTATTCAATAAACAAATTATAAAATAAAAATTTTAATTTTTAATGTAAAGACAACTACATTTTTATATAATAGCTAACCTTTAAACAAAATCATCTTATTTCCACGTCATGTAAATGCAATTGTAAAAAGAGGATTTTTATTTATTATAATGATGATAGGAAAAAATGAAGTAGAAATGAAAGAGACGATGATTAACAATAACAAATGGTTGTTACCAATTAATTGAGGGAAAAGGAAGAGTTAGTGGTAATTACTTATTAGTATAATTGAAATGATAACTCTGCCCTTACGTATTCTTTCTATTAAGTTGACATCATTAGCCATATTTATTCATCGTGTGTTTTCAATTTTTATTTTATCAAATTCATAAAGAAAAAAGAAAAAGATATTCTGAATCAATGATTATAAATGCTAGAGGTTCAAGATAAATTTCCCTTATTTATCTGAAGAATATTAGATCATGTATGATTTCTTTTCTCTTTTAAAAAATATATTCTTTTATTAAAAATGTTCTTTTGAAGTCTAACTCTAATATAAAATTTGACAAAGTTGATTTCAAAGCTCTTTAAATATCTATTTTTTGTTTTGTCAAATAAAAACACTATATATTTACCTAAAAATACTAATTGAGTTTATAAAGGTCAAAGACAAGTGTCTATATTTTTTATATACTAATAAAATAATACGAGAAACATAGAGAGGATATAAGTCGATGTTGATCCTTAAAAATATATTAGTAGACTATACTATAGTACGTCTTGATGATAAGTGTTTTTTTTACATGCTTAGTGAATTCATGATGTGAACCGTAAGTTGCCAAAATAATGTCAAACCGATAAAAATTAAAATGAATAAGATATTCATAGTGATGAGAATAAAAATATATATCATAAGATATTCATTTTTAGTGCATTTTTTTAAAGTCTCCTTTCGCATGCTTAGCGATCTCATAATCTCATCACTTTGCTTGATCAACAATACGACAAATTTATTCAAGCAGAATGACAATGAAATGTTTTGATAATATTTTGACTTTGTATGGAGATTAAATCTTTCATTTTAATAGTGTTTTGACTTTAATTTGAAATATAATTAGATGATTAAAAATATATTTAATAACCCTATAAAATACTACTTACATTGCATATGCATGACAAAGTTGTTTCGGAAACTCTTTGAATATTTAGTCTAATATAAAAAGCCTCTTTAAAGTATAAAACAATTTAATACTTTAAAATAATTTACCATTAATTAACATGTCATCTTATTCTTATAAATTAAAGGTCAAGACAAGTATCAACCATTTTTTCATATAAGATAATAATAAGGAGATGGGAGTATAATTAAGATAAAGATAGAGAGATACAGAGAAAAATAATCCACTATATTTTCATAAAAACAAAAAATATATTAAAATAAAAATTACACTAATTTGAAGATATATAAATCAAACCCAGAAAAAATAAGATTAATAAAACAAATTTTTAATATAATAAACTAATCCACTGCACTTCTATTAATTCTATATACGTACACCTGAACGACACATTGTCTGTATTTAAATCAATTTTTATCTATCTATCTATCTATCTATATTATAGATTCACTTGAATGAAGAAAAAAAAATAAAAAATATTTTAAAAGTCACTTTTATAATCAAAGAATAATTCAACACATCTAAAAAAATTATTATTTTTAATACAATTTATTATAAAACACATTTTTTTTTAAAAAACATTTTAATCAAACCCGTGCAACGCACGGGTTGAACACCTAGTATAATTGTAAAGCAAACTTTTTTTTGCTGATGTGTCGTCACTACAAAGCTTCTCATTTTTTTCTTTTTTCTAAGCAAGAGTTGATGCTTATGTGTCTTCTCTCATTACATTCATGCTTATGTGTATGCTTATGTGTCTTCTCTCATTACATTCATGCTTATGTGTACTATAACCCTCAATTAACTTACTTATTATTCATTATTATGTGTATATTTATATCCTTCGTAATTAACTCTCATATAACTTTTTGTAACTTATTTTATTATCATTAACATAATAAAAGCAATATTTAGGACTCTCTAACTTCTTTTACAATTATTTTTAGCTAACTCTTTGCATGACATCACAAATATTGACCAACCAAATTAATATCCGAAAATTGCAAGCACAAAATAATTTGCAATTATCATAACACTTGATTTATCAACAATTCACAAACTATATATGAATATGAACAGTAACCTATACCTATTCTTGCCATTAAATTTTCAACGAGTGATTCACAATAACCAAAATAAAAATCATAACTTCTCATAAGTAATAGATATACATGTTTTCACCGAATGCACAGCCAAATTGAACAACTACTAAACAAATTGAATAGTATGAAAAAAAACATGATCAATTCTCATCAAAAATTAAGTTGAAAAAATTAATGATTTGTTATAAGGCCATGCATGTGTATCTTTTGATCTTTGGTTTCCCTTGCTCAATAATTAGTGGAGATAATGACCCAATTAACTTATATTCCTAATATCAGTTACAAAATAAGTATCAATTTTAATTGACATTCTCATCAAATATTTTGTAATGAACCCACCATATTGGATAGGCCCAAATAGGAGTTAGTCAACTTAAGCCCAAATAATGAGACTATGTGGAGACATGAGTTACTATTAATAGGGTAGTAGGAGTATTTTGTGAGTTATGTGAATTGTGAAGTTTGATATTCTCTCCCTCTAAACTCTCTATGTTCACATCTTGTATCCTTCCACTCACTAGAGTTGGATTTAATTTTCAGAAAATTCAATACAATTTCCCTTGTCCTTATCCTTTCAATTTTAGTATCATTACATTGGTGCTTTCATTGTCACCATGGCAGAGCATAGATTGATGAGTGATGCTCAATTTAAAGAAAGGGTAGAACGCCGCAATAAGAGATTAGATCGAATTGATTTCTTATTGGAAGCGTTACTCCAAAAGCAAAATGGTTCGAAGAGCTCTTTCCGTGGTGCGATGAACTCGTCTCAGGAGACCCTACGACAACCATTCCGTTCTAATCACATATCCCATGTTGCTGAATCATCAAGAAAATTTAAACAGAGCATGGCAGAATTGTCACGAGAAAATCCAATTGCAAAACCGTCGACGCCATATTTGGACAGCTTGGTTGCAAATTTTCCTATAATTGCTGCCAATATCGACAAATCATCTACTGCTATTGCGCAGAGGAATAAAGAAATCCCACGAGCAGATGAGTTTATGGTTCAAAGTGAACCAAAATCCATGGTGAATACAATCGGTGATTGCATCGGGAAAATCGTAGAATCGCCGTTGAACAAAGCTCTTCCAGTTACGACAATCTTTTCCTCTTCCCAGGACTTGATTTCCACGCATTTCTTCCCTAATGAAGACTCTGCAATATCTGACTCAGAGCATACCGATGCCATCAACAAGGATGTTATGAGAAATCAAGGTTTGTCTCTACACTGTGAAATTCCTCATGCGTTGCATTTTATGAGTATAGGGAATAAACAAGCTGGTAGTCTGGAACCTAAGTTTCAATTGCACTGTGATAAAATTTTGGTGGAGCACACAGTGGTGCCATTGACTGCCTCAATTCAAACATGCCTATCTTATGTTCGACAAAATGTCCCAACACATTCGCCGCCACCAAAACCACCAGATTGTGCATTATTGAACCCTCTACTATCACTTGAATTGCCTAATGGTGTACCAGTTGAGAACCACTTAATGTCACCACCACCGCTGAAACCACCGGATCACAATTTTCAATTGAAGCAAGGAGAATTTCAAGTGACGCAGATACCCGCAGTGCCTCCGCTGCCTCCTGAACCTCCAGATTTGTGTTTTGGTGGAGTTTCCATTTTGAGGCCTTATTGCACATCACCTTATCATGCTTATCATATTCTTAGGCGTGAGAATCTTTTCGAGCAATTTCATGCATATAATTACTCGAACATAATTTTACAGTTGAATTCAGCTTTTGCACAAACCGTGGTAGAATTATTTCCTACATTCCTAGCTCCACGGATAGTTACACCTTGGACCCATCTAATTGAATCTGCAACTTTAGTTTTTACAACATCTACAAAGCACCGAACTGTTGGCAGCAAATGGAACAGTTTACTTGAGTTTAGTCATTACATGCATTGTTATATTCACAAATTTGATAGCAATGTTTCATCAGAACAATCACCGACTGCAATTGTTGTTCCCAATAATAGTGCAAACCTTGCTATCTTGATTGAAAAATGGCTGCACAAAATGAAGTGGTGTACCTCATTATGTGGCAACACAATCCAATTAATTGAGAATCTTCAAGCTACTTTAAATGCATATGTGTTGTTACATAATTGTGGGGTCTGTGACATGTCTAAGATGATTTTAGATTGTTCTAATTATCTAATTGTGGGGTATATCAAAACTGGTGTATTAGAGAGAAAAGTATTGCTATCTTTTGAGCTTGTTCCTAAATGTTGGATGGTTGTGATGATACATGTAGATTATGGAGATTTTGATTTTATGAGATTGAATGGTGGTTGTGCCTACTGTGTTTTGAAGTTGAAGAAAAGAGACATCACCTCCTATTCAAGTTCAAATGTGCTTAGTCAATTTAATTTGATTCACTATTACTTATGGACTACTCATCTTTCTATTTGGTTGTCTAAATTCAATATTCAAGGGAACATTGGTGATAGTTATGGTCTTTGTGTGCTGGTGGAACATGTTTTATTTTATCACTTGTGTGCAAACTTTGAAGGCCTCAATGGTGAAAACAAGTGTGAAAATGAAGGTTGTATTTTGGATATTGTTGCAACACATGTGGAGTATTTTTTTATGAGCCACAAGAAGTTCCACAAGCTGTTTGGATTTTGGTTATGGCTGCTAGGTGATAATCTTATTTTTCTTACTACGCAGTCTAAGAAATGGGAACCGGGTGGTGATGGTTCGAGGATTCTTTGCAATTCAAGCAATGGGATCCGGGTAAAATTTGTGTTGTGATCAATTTCTACAACCTTGAGGACAAGGTTGGTTTTAAAGGGGAAGGTATTGTAATGAACCCACCATATTGGATAGGCCCAAATAGGAGTTAGTCAACTTAAGCCCAAATAATGAGACTATGTGGAGACATGAGTTACTATTAATAGGGTAGTAGGAGTATTTTGTGAGTTATGTGAATTGTGAAGTTTGATATTCTCTCCCTCTAAACTCTCTATGTTCACATCTTGTATCCTTCCACTCACTAGAGTTGGATTTAATTTTCAGAAAATTCAATACAATTTCCCTTGTCCTTATCCTTTCAATTTTAGTATCATTACATATTTTGCCCCTTCCCATTCCTCCAAACATAACACACATCATTAAACAATTTGCACCTTTATAAGCTAGACACATTTCACTATCATTCCATGCATATTGCCTTGCTCAATTTGGCTATTATAGTGATATCCTCTTCCATTTTCCACCATGTCACCTGCTGAAAATAGTCTCAAAAAGTAAAACATTTTTTCCCTTTTTTTATAAATTTGTTTATGATGCCACATTTAAGTGTGCTATACTTATCGTGTGTTCTTTCCATTTGTGTAGGATTAAGGAAGTCATACCTGATGGTGTGCATGTCTTTCTCGACGAAACTCTTTTTGCTTATGTGTCATCTTCACAAAACTCAAAATTTTTCTAAATATTATGTACATTCCTTTTGTTTCCTTCACATACTAATTAATTGAATGATTTACCTACTAATTAATAATTAATAATTAATAATGGAGCATTATTATTATAAATAAAAATTGTTATGAAAGGTGAAAGATCACCCCTTTTAATGTTATTTTAATTTATTTTTCTTAACCTTTCAATCCCTTACTTTTATGGCCTAAGTCATATGATAAGTTGTAAATTTTTTGAAACGGTGCACCCTTTTAATATTAGCAACCATTTACTATTTTCCTATCAAAAGATCTTCTTAGCCTTTCAATTCCCACAAAAAAATTAAAACGTGGCATTAATTGACTATATATATGTGCCTTATGAACAATTCCTCGGTAGATATGACTGTGTGAACTTTCAATTTGAGAGATGTGTGTATTGTAGAAGGAGAATAATAATCAAAGGTTTGTATTTTCATTTTGTGTCCTTTTTTCTTCATGATAATCAACGGATGATGTTACTCTTTTAATTTAAGCACATACCAGTTCATGTTTCGTGTAGCTTTCTGAGACGTGCAAATGGAGTGATTGATTGGTATCGCAACACATAAAGTGTAACATTTAACCTGGAAGTGGAATGTGCACGTTTGAATACAAGTTATACCATCGGGAACTTTAGTAAGTTGTCATAAAATTTAAAAATATAGTTGTACAATTGTAGAATTTGATATATTGTTGTGGTATTAATTTCATTCCAAAACTTTTTTTCAGGCTTCTTTGGATTGAGCTAGATAGAAGACATGGATATGTATGATGACAACATAAAATGATAATAATTGTTTGCTATGTAGAGGGGTAGCAATTCTATGTATGAGGTGGATATATAGTGTCAACTTTTATGATGTAGGAACTCTCTTGATTTGTAGAAAAAAATCTTCTCAATCTCTCTTATATAGTCTGGTAATTGTTTACTATATGTAGAGGGGAAACAATTGTATCTGTGTTTTGTATGATGTGAGCTTTTATGTTGTAACTCTTTTGGTTTGTAGAAAACCTTTCTCACTTTCTCTTTTGGTTTTGTATGATGTGAGCTTTTATGTTGTAATCTCTAATATTGATGTAATTAAGCTTAAGTTACAAAAAAAATCCACCCTTTCTCATTCTATTAGTCGTTATATATGCTAAAAGCAATCTCATAAATCATAGTGCTTCATCTCATAACAAATAAAATTATAGTGCTTACTAACGAGCACTATAAAAAAAATTATGAAAGGTGAAAGATAACCCTTTTAATGTTGTTTTTTGTGTACTTATTTTGAGTGTCAAACTTTTATGTACAATCACTCCTCATACATATATGGGCATCTGAAATTTATATTTGGAGCTTGGAAGAGTTATTAGGTTTGTTGTAGAAGAATAATAATTTTCTAAAATTTTGTGATCTCATTGTATCTTTTTTTTTCTTCTTCTTTTTCATATTCAACGAGTGAGACATTGTTGCAATGCATGTCAATAGACATTTTTTTTTAACTAAAAGATTGTTATAGGTCAGACTATTATTAAAATTTAAAAAATTGAATATCATATTATTTTATTCAATAAACAAATTATAAAATAAAAATTTTAATTTTTAATGTAAAGACAACTACATTTTTATATAATAGCTAACCTTTAAACAAAATCATCTTATTTCCACATCATGTAAATGCAATTGTAAAAAGAGAATTTTTATTTATTATAATGATGATAGGAAAAAACGAAGTAGAAATGAAAGAGACGATGATTAACAATAACAAATGGTTGTTACCAATTAATTGAGGGAAAAGGAAGAGTTAGTGGTAATTACTTATTAGTATAATTGAAAGGATAACTCTGCCCTTACGTATTCTTTCTATTAAGTTGACATCATTAGCCATATTTATTCATCGTGTGTTTTCAATTTTTATTTTATCAAATTCATAAAGAAAAAAGAAAAAGATATTCTGAATCAATGATTATAAATGCTAGAGGTTCAAGATAAATTTCCCTTATTTATCTGAAGAATATTAGATCATGTATGATTTCTTTTCTCTTTTAAAAAATATATTCTTTTATTAAAAATGTTCTTTTGAAGTCTAACTCTAATATAAAATTTGACAAAGTTGATTTCAAAGCTCTTTAAATATCTATTTTTTGTTTTGTCAAATAAAAACACTATATATTTACCTAAAAATACAAATTGAGTTTATAAAGGTCAAAGACAAGTGTCTATATTTTTTATATACTAATAAAATAATACGAGAAACATAGAGAGGATATAAGTCGATGTTGATCCTTAAAAATATATTAGTAGACTATACTATAGTACGTCTTTATGATAAGTGTTTTTTTACATGCTTAGTGAATTCATGATGTGAACCGTAAGTTGCCAAAATAATGTCAAACCGATAAAAATTAAAATGAATAAGATATTCATAGTGATGAGAATAAAAATATATACCATAAGATATTCATTTTTAGTGCATTTTTTTAAAGTCTCCTTTCGCATGCTTAGCGATCTCATAATCTCATCACTTTGCTTGATCAACAATACGACAAATTTATTCAAGCAGAATGACAATGAAATGTTTCGATAATATTTTGACTTTGTATGGAGATTAAATCTTTCATTTTAATAGTGTTTTGACTTTAATTTGAAATATAATTAGATGATTAAAAATATATTTAATAACCCTATAAAATACTACTTACATTGCATATGCATGACAAAGTTGTTTCGGAAACTCTTTGAATATTTAGTCTAATATAAAAAGCCTCTTTAAAGTATAAAACAATTTAATACTTTAAAATAATTTACCATTAATTAACATGTCATCTTATTCTTATAAATTAAAGGTCAAGACAAGTATCAACCATTTTTTCATATAAGATAATAATAAGGAGATGGGAGTATAATTAAGATAAAGATAGAGAGATACAGAGAAAAATAATCCACTATATTTTCATAAAAACAAAAAATATATTAAAATAAAAATTACACTAATTTGAAGATATATAAATCAAACCCAGAAAAAATAAGATTAATAAAACAAATTTTTAATATAATAAACTAATCCACTGCACTTCTATTAATTCTATATACGTACACCTGAACGACACATTGTCTGTATTTAAATCAATTTTTATCTATCTATCTATCTATCTATATTATAGATTCACTTGAATGAAGAAAAAAAAATAAAAAATATTTTAAAAGTCACTTTTATAATCAAAGAATAATTCAACACATCTAAAAAAATTATTATTTTTAATACAATTTATTATAAAACACATTTTTTTTTTAAAAACATTCTAATCAAACCCGTGCAACGCACGGGTTGAACACCTAGTATATAGCCTAGTCCAGCATCTAAAATGTGGATGATTTTTTTTTCCACAATGCTGGCGTGGAGGATTATTTGCTATCTCATCTTCGGATTTACTACTCCATTTATTGAAACTTTTTCCTTTCGCAAAGTTGTTTCATTGGGCCTTTTTCTTCTTTCCTTTGTGACTTGATTGAACTTCAGTTTTGCTTGTAAAAAATATTCAATTGTGCCTTCAATGATGGATTCAAACCTCTCACGAACAATCACAAGAAGTTTTTGGACTATCCTTGTATCAGAAAACTCAGTTCCAAGAAACCTTACGTTGTTGACAATGCTTAGAAGTTTGTCAGAATACTGCTTGATTGTTTCTGACTCCTTCATCCGCTGCATTTCAAATTCCCTGATCAAATTCAGCACTTGCATCCTTTTGACTTTCTCATTTCCTTCATACTCCTGCTTGAGAAAATCCCAAATTGATTTGGTTGAATTCAGAGTCATAATTCTTGTAAAGATTGCTTCAGAAACAACAGGAAAAAGATAAGATTATGCCTTCGATTTTCACTGCTTTCTCTCTTTATGATTTATGCAAATGTTGGATTGTCCGGTAATGGATCAATGATTTCATCATCCTCATCAGCTTCCCAAATATCATTAGCATCAAGATAAGCCTCCATTCTAGTTGAATGGCCAAATCTTGGATAAATATTTGGGTGTTTAGTGGAACTCTCAACCTCACTAGGCCCTCAAGAAAAAAACTCTGACTATCAACGTTGGAATTCAGAAAAGAAATTGAACAAGAGTTATGAAATTGAAAACTGAAACACACACACACACACACTAATCCATATTCTCAACATTATCTCATTTTATGAGCTGCAGTTCTTCAAGTCTAAGATAACATCTTGTTCAAAAAAAAAAAGTCTAAGATAACATGTTTCTATTAACTTAGTATTTTTTTTTTGTATTAGGCCTATTAATTAGTTAGAGCCAGCTAGTTCAATATTCAGATTAGTGCTTGTACTCTTTATACATTTGAATAATATTTCAGCATACTTTTACACAAGTATATACTTCTATGTTAAGATTAGGATGACCACCATTCAAATTAATCACATAAAGGAAGTTAATACAAACATAATGATATGGTTAATCTTAATCACATATTTATACATGCATGGTTTTATATGGCCATAGCTTTACAATTGAAAACTTTGCATAAGTTAGAGTTCATCATGATATAGTATCTTCTCCAACATTTTCTTCTTCTTACAACTCCAATTGCATTTGGAAGAACACAAAGTGTTGAACAAATTAAGCCTATAAGAATGAAGAGATACAATACTTGAAGTTGAAGGAGACTTTGACAAAACAATAGCATAACCATCATCCATATTATCTGTATCTTCAGGAAAAACTTGCCACAAAAGGCATCCTGCACCACTCCCTCCTTTCTTTGTTGAGTTTAGGATTGAACTGTAAACTGTGCTTATTAGTGTGTCTCTATATGATGAATTGTAGCCGGGATCCTTTGAAGATACGCCAAACTCGGTAAAAACAACCGGCATTCCGAGATACTTTTCAGCATCCTCTATGTGTGCCTCCATCCATGATATTACAAATGGGATATGTGTATCAGCAATTTGTGGTGAAACCCTTTAAACAAAAAAGTTGACTTTATTAGAAACTGTTGTAATTAATATATTCATGTCAAAAGGTGTACATTTTAGGAATTAGATGAATGAAAAACATTATTAAGTGTATATTTCGGTTGACATGAATTTGGTAAAATCAAGTTGGCACCATGTTGAAGCTTCAAAGTGTAATTTTTGTCAAAATTATGGTGGCTAATAGTCTCAAAGTGATTCTGACAATTCCAATCTAGTCATGTTCTAAGCAGACAAAAAATGTTGGCTTAAATAACTCTGCAGCGCTCGTAATATGTGGTTTTAGTCCCTGCAGTTTTTATTTTTTTTCATGAAAATTGATATATATATATGCAAAAGTTTGCATAAATTGTTAGCTTAGCACTAGCAGAAGTTAGTTTTATTATAGTACTCCCTCCGGTCACTATTATAAGCAAAAAACCACTTTTTAAGTTCATTGTAAAAGTAATGTATATCTGGTCTATATTATTGACCAGATACATTACTTTTCAATGAACCTAAAAAGTGGTGCTTTGCTCATAATAGTGACCGGAGCGAGTAACTAATTAGAACAGCTTGACATACTTACCAAGAGTCAGCATACATATGAACAGAAGCAAAGTCCACACCAAGAACTTGATGGTTCCTGATAAAATCAGTTCCAACCTGCTGAGCATATGTATTTGGATTGAATTGAAGTCTATGAGGTGTTGAGGGACCATAAAATCCTTCTAGTCCAATCTCAACCAAATGTTTTGGATCAATTTTCTTCACATGAAATGCCATTTCTTGTATCCAATCCTATAATATATTTATATTCAAGTGAAATTAGTTGATCAATTTGTGATTTGGAGGACATAATAAGAAGTTTACAAGAGGAAAACCTGTAAGGTATCACCAGTGGGATCTGAGTTGCATCTAGGCTCATTCATCAACTCCCATGCAAAAATTGTAGGATCTTCCTTATAAGTGATATTTGTGAATGTATTAACTCTATTGAGCACAGTCTACACAGTGAAAAATAGTAGTCATGAGTATGAAGCAATTTTTCTGCAGTTAAGTCATTGCAGCACAAACCAAACAAGCTTTAAAGTAACCAATTTTAGTTTTGAGCTGTTGTTACAATTAACAAAGGAACTTGCCTTAACATGGGCCTTATAGTAGCTTCTAAGGGTTGAATGTGAGAAGAAGTCATCATCAGATGTCAAGTTTAGGCCAGCCTCTTTGCCCCATTTCACATACTGTGCTTTTCCACCATATGCTTCCCAATTGTTTGCCAATGATAATATCAACCTGATTTTGTATTTCCTTGCTTCACTTACCACAAAGTCCAATGCCTGCCACTCAAATTATAAGTAAAATTTACATCATAAATAATTAACTCCTAACTAGCTGCACTAGCAACTAAACTAGTATATATCTATCTACTATTATCATCATTTTTTTTTATTAACTCTCTGGTTCCCAGGGGAAGGAGCCCTGATAATTCAGAGTTCGGCCGCGAGGTAAGTAAACTCTGCCAACAATTGTTCCAATCAGAAATTGAACTCGGATTCTGCCAAACAATTCTTTCTAGGAGGAGTTTATTAATCACTTGAGCTCAATGTCTTACTTACAATCATCATATTTTCCCATAAACATACTTTGTAATTGGATTTTAAAATAATTAAATTATAATTTAATTCGTATGCATTGTTGACCAATCATAACCGTTAAATCATTAAAAACACTTGACTTTATTCATAACTATTTTTAAAAATAATTCGTCTGATTGATTATGATTTGTTGACATTGCAAAACTTGTTACGTTAACGGTGTATACAAATCAAACTTGTTCAGTTAAGAATTACCTTGAAGATGTCTTCATCATAAACTGAAGGGGATTTCTGTAGGGCTCTCCATTGACCATCATTGAAAGCCCAAGTCCTACAAACTGTCATACCAAATGAGGAAGCTTGTTTGAAGACCTCAGTGACTTTTCCTTTGGTGGAGTCATCTGCAGCAAAAACCATCAACCAGTATGTGTTGAATCCATTTATATAGAATGGTTGATCATTCACCACAAATTGGTTTCCTTTCTTCCCCACCATTTGCCATTCATCCTCTTCCATCTCCAACATTGCTTCACTACTTAACACCATTACAAACACCAAATATAAGTGTCAATGTAAAAAATAACAAACATATAATTGGACACACGGACGGAGCTAAGACACACCGAAAGAGTTTAAATAGAAAATCCAGAGATTAAACTTTGAAAACTAACATAATCACTATTACTAATATTTGTCTATAAAGTAACGAAAATCGAGCTAGACTAGAATGATCCGAGGACAATTCTAATAATAAAAATTGTAAAAAAGTAACATAAAATTGAACTTCTAATTTAAAAATAATTAATTAAAACTCCATACTATAAACAAAATTTTAAGTGAAATAGCTAGAAGGTGCATGATCTTACTCATAACTTGTGATAATTTCTTGGACATGATTTTGGTCTTCATTTAGTACCTCCTCATCAGCCATACTGTTAATAAAAGCATTGGAACTTAGCTGTTTTGTGAGAATCAAAAGAAAGAATAAAAAAAGCATATGTATTCCAAATTTCTCCATTGAAATTGATTAATTACTTAGCTATAATGTTCATATTCTATTGGGCCATGTTATATATAAATTTGAACATATAGGCAAATTCAAATGGTTAGCGGGCAAGTATAAATCACATTGAATATCTAACTTTAAAGTTTAGTAAAAAAGAAAATATCTAACTTTAAAGTAAAGAAAATGTTCTCTATGTTCCAATGTTGATCAATGGTTTATAGAAAGTGATGGATAGAAGTAAAGTTGCAAAAACTTCACCCATATTTCTTTAGGCACTTTCAAGTGAAACTACTTGGCATTAATATATTAATATTAATTAGAGTTAAATATGTTTAAGAATGATATAAATCTGAAGTTTTTTTTTTAAGAATAACTCTCAAGATTATTAAAATATTGATATATTGATTAAACGTAATAACTCAACAAACATCTTAATCAACTCTAGTTATGATATATCCATCACATACATTCATATCCGAGGTTTCTGCCAAAAGCTGTTTGGACGAGTAAAGAGTAACCAGAATTTGAAGAATTATATACAAGGGATTTCCAAAGCATAATAAGAATTCAAGATCAAAAACAAAATTAAAGACAAACCTTAAAAGACTACATTAAATTTTCTATTTTTCAAAAATGTGAGAATCATAACATTGTCACCTCATTAATACCGTAATTCACAGCGGATTTCACTCTATCCGTTTTATCAGCACCGAGCCGGTGATAGCTCGTTCCTCTTTATTGCCTTCACTTGGTAGTGAAACTCTCAACTACAACACAATTTAATGTCACAATTTTAGATTTATATACCAAACAACTACTCCTAAATGCAAAAGAAACTAAGTTCATACTTATAAAGTTAAACTTTACTAAATTTGGCACGCTCTAACAAATGACTCGTCATAAGCAAATCTATTTGGATTGTTGTAGAAAGCGGTGACTCATCTGACACTATTAAACTACACGTCATAAAGAAATTTATTTAGATTTTTGTAAAAAGTAATGACTCATCTAACACTATTAAATGACGTGTCATAAAAAATTATTTAAATTTTTGTAAAAAATGATGACTCATCATATGGAGAAATCCTAGTCCTTTAAATCATTTAGACCTAAAGTTATTATTTTTGGACTCATTGAGACAACACAAGACATTTATCTCTCTTTTTGTTTTATATTTTTTACATATTACATACATTTTAAAAATATACCCAACTTTTTTTTTTGTAAAAATTGCATTTCTCTTTTTTTTTTTTTTACTAACATACTATTATGCTTTGAAAAATACACATAATAATGAATTGGTCTAAGTGATAAGTACCTTATGCCATTAAAAATACACCCAACTTAAAGATTTACATGCATCTAAAGATTTATGATTCTCAGGGTTTTTTTTTTTTATAGGTGGAACAGATGGAATCATTTCTATTATGGGATTAATGAAAATATCATCCGACAAACAGGTATGTATTTGCTCAATTTTTTAGTTTATGTGATTTATGAATATGTATATGTATATATGACCATTATTAATCACCATTACTAAAATCACCCATGGAAGCTTCACTTTTAGCCTGCGGGTGATTTTCTGGACGATGAGTCTTAAAATACAACAAAAGAAACAACTACCAATCGTATCCACACTTTTATTAGGATCACCAATTCCTCGACCCCCTGCAACAAATCTTCGTAATGAAGATTAAAACAAACATGGTTAATTTGTTTTGTGTTTTAAGCTTAATTCATATCACTCCAATTTATAGGACCATAAATTTGGTCTCACATTAAAGAATTAGGTTTGACATTAAGGAATTGAAACAAACTAGTATCCGAACCCGTGCCAAGCACGGGTAAAATATGTGACTAAAAATAAACATTTTTTTTTACAAAATAAAAATTATCACATAAAATATGAATAATAAGTAACGCCGGATATCCATGCCAATAAAAAAATGTCATTCCGTATCATTAAAAATGATTCAAAATTCCAAAAATAAATAATTTACTACTCAAAAATTAGTTTTTAGAATAAAAAGATCAAAGTTTTATTTTTGTGTCTAAACCAAATGTGAAAATATGTTTCTTTAACTAATTTTAAAAGATTTTTTTTTGCGTTAAAAAAATCTTGTGGTATTCGATTATGACTTTTATAAAAGCAAAATAAGGGACTGGTTAGGATTTTAAGAGATTTTAAAAGACTTTTTGTTTATATGATAAAATCTTGTGGTATTCAATCATGGCTTTTGTTTATATTGATTTATCATTCCTGATTGTAAAAGAAAAGTCTTTTAAACTTACTGAGAGAAGATTTACATGTGTGTTTTCAATCTATTAATTCTTAATTCATCTTTAAAAGACATATCTTCTTATAAGTATCTTATTTACATCAAGAGTTTCGAAAGATTAATTAAAAAACGTCTATCCTATGTTTAATTTACTTCATCTTCTTTCAATTATTTAATTCATCTTTCTTATATCATAAGGGAACAATAATCTTGTCAAATAAACTCGTAATTTTTCTTTTTCATACAAAATTAATTACATTTTTTTAATTTGTATGGAATGGTCAAAACGACTTATATATAATTTGAAATGCAATATTTGACTCATACACCTATATACCATATGCCTCTAAGCCAAAAGTAGAAATAATATTTTGAAATTTGTGTATTCAACTTTTTTAAAATTAATTCTTTTTACTATAGTGTTTAATACAAAATTTATATATTTAGATACTTTATCCAGTGCCCTTAAAGCACAAGTTAACGTGATTATTTAATAATTTCGTAAAAATTTACATCATACATATGAACTCTATTTTTTATATAAAAAAAATGATAAACTTGCTAACAAAATTGATGATAAACATCATTCATGTGAGGGTTAACACAAAATAAAATCATTCCAATTAAGAAATTGTAGTTAACTCTTCTTATTTCCCCTTTCGCTTCTTAGCAGGTCTGAAAATATATACAAAAGAGATTATTTTTCTTTAGCATTATAAAGAGAACATCCAAATCTATAGCCTCAATCCTCTAGAAATATACTTATATACTTATTCATATCAAATATAATCTCGAGCCTCGCCATGTTGAGATTTGAATTAACAATAATGGTTCTTGAAAACTATGCATAATCTCTACAATTGAGTCATGACAGCGCAGTTTGTAAGCAACTTGACATATCTGTCATTTACTTAACGTGAAGAAAGGGATAAGTTAAGTAAGAGAAATGATAAATTGCAAATACGCCTACCCTGCAACCTATCCAAGGGATCTAAACTTTCTAATCTCAGTAACATTAAACTGAATAGTTCTTTAAAAGAAAAGCATACCAACAAAAACAGGTCCCTTAAACTCTTATGATGTGCTTGAAATGTCAAAGAAGACATCCTTAAAAAAATAGGTCCCTTAAACTCTTTTAGTGTGCTTGAATTGAATCAACAATGACGAAAACATTGCACTGCAATAATATAAATTAATAGAAAAGCTATTGACTATGCTTTCTTTTGTAGTGATCTTTTGAAGAAAATATTTCATTGATGCAAGGATAGTGTCTATAGCTGGACCCTTAAGTGGCACCCGACCTCCTGAAAATTATAGCAATTTCTAATTATTACATAAACTGCTAGACATAAATGATATGCTACAAATTTCAAAATTTCAAACATTTTCTGCCAAGGTAGAAGGATTATATGTAAGACAAACATGTTATTTGTACCTCTTCGACAGAAAATGTTGCACTCTCTAGTTATTTCTCTTTTAACAACTTTGGCTAATTTAGTTTAAGACCTAAGTGTATACATATTTTCTATTACTATAAATACATTGTGTATGTCTGCTTATATGTCTTATTGTGTTTCCTTGTCTGAATTTATTAGAGAAAGTGATCATTTCAAGTTCATATCTGGTATTGAGGAAGATTTGCAGCCAAAACACCACAATTCCATTCTAGTTCATATTCCTTAAGACTGCAGTGGACCATTGAATACCAAATTGAAGGTTTGAATTAAATATAGTGTATTCTAAACCATTGGACAATTGAATTCTTTCATTTATCTGATCACAATATATTTTTCAATTTCTTGAAAATCCCAATATAATAAACTACATTACATAATTATAAAAAAGAAACTAAATCATATAGATTATCCTATAACTCCTACAAAAATAAATCCAATGGATATTGGACCTTTGCAATGGGGAACTACACTCAGGTAATATATATATATCATGATGAGAAGGGATTGAATCAATTTTTTTTACAATTACACGCGATACAGTTTTCATTGTGTATCAATGAGATTTATAATTAATAAAAAAAAATTGACATAAATGTGATTTATAATTGACATAAATGTTTACCAATTTAAAATTAAAAAATATGCAATCAATAAATCGTTTTTTACTGATAGCATAAATTAAGGAGTTCAGATATGGTGGAATGCTAGGTCGGTCAACATGTAATAATTGTGAATATTAATACACTAATTATCAAATCAAAGAGAAGAGAGGATTATTGCAAGCATGTCATGTGGTAGTAGAGAAGAATATTAATACACTAATTATCAACATCGCTCTTCCTTGAATTTAAATTACATACTTTTTTCTTCTTTTTTTAGAATTTTCAGACATATTCTAATTAAAACATGCCTTAATTGTAAACCAAAAAATAATTGTTAAAACCGAAAATAATTCATTGGATGAAATTAATTTAATATGATATTTAATTGTTTTGTTTTTGACTAAGTGAGAATTAATTGTTAAATGCACAAGAGAAAAGAATCATCTTTATAATGTCATGTGTACAAATTTCTTTGAAAAAATGGTTCCAAATAATATAATAATAGATTTTAATTTAATTTGTTGTCATCTATTTTTCAATTTAATATGTTTATGATATTCAATTCATTTTTTTTTTCAATTATATATGATCACCTACAATATCATATTTATATATACTATATATAGCATAGTATATTTTTTTTATGTCGTATATAATTCTTCACATTAATAATTTGCTAAATCATTTCAATTTTTTGCTACTAATTTTATTTCTCGTTATATACCTCACCTCAATTTCAAATATTTTCTTTTAAATATTTCCCTTTTTTATTGGTGATGCCTTTTCTTTTTTCTGATTATCGTTATACTTATAGTTTTTTTCAAGTAAAATGGGAATAACTTTACTTGAATTCTCTCAATTTTAATTTCATGTCTCAATATTTATGTTTCAGCACACAAAACTCTTTTGAGGTTGGTTTAACATTTAGTGTCAATAGATTTAACTCTTTTTTTATTCAACCGAAGAACATATTATATTAAAATGAAAAAACACTCAACATTAGCACAAAGCCTGTTTTATTTTATTAGAAATTAGTAAATAGAAACTGTATATATTATTTTATTCTATTTTAAAAATAAAAAAAATACATAATACATAAATTATTTTATTAATTAATATTTAGCAACAAAATGGTTAGTTTAGAGTGCAGTAAACAATATATTATCAATCAAAAGGTTTGATTGTTCATCTTTTCGTAACCACTTTTTCCACTAACATCTACGCAAGAAATATTTTTCTACAAAAAATCTAGATTAACAGTATGCCATTATTGTTTTCAATTTTGCGACTCATCCCAAGATGTTCTTGATATTCCTGAAAAAATAGATGAAGAAAAAATCATCAAAAGATTAAAAAAATAGAAAAAGAAGAAAATAAAAGTAAACACAACAAATATAAGTTAGAAAGAGAAAAGAGTTAGAAAATGAATGAGATGAAATGCTCACACAAAGATCATATTTATAGAGAAAAAAATGGGCATGTGCAATTAAACTCATTAAAAACACATATATTGATTCTTTTTCTAATTTTAAAAAATAATGATTTTTTTAAGGATAACAATTATTTGACTTTTACACACATTAATTCACTATTAATGAAAGGCATATGTATTCCATTTCATTATAAAATATAAAATAATAATAAAAATAGTAGAATATAAAAAATAATAATAATTCATTCCAATAAAATAATAATAACAATAATTATAATTTCGAAATTTATAATAAAATATTTTAAAATCTATTATTATTTTAATTTATATTTGAAAAAAAAAACTTTTATAAAAAAACTTGCACGGAAATAATATATTAATTTCGATTTAAAATTATTTTAATTTGAAATAATAATAATAATTTATTTTTTTGTTGACGGAATTTAAATATGAAGATTAATATTTGAATTTGAATGTTTCCTTTTTTTTTATATAGAATGTTTCCTTTTTTATTAAACGAAATAATTGCAATTCAGTAACAAAAATAATGACTATTGCTTACTATATACAACACTTTAGAACAATTCATTTTGTAATAATGAAAAAAATAAAAAGCATTTTATCCAGAAACTTTGGATATTTCTTTTTTTATCCAGAACACATCTTTACAGTTGGCACATATCAATTTTATGAAGGTAATTAATTGCAAGATTAATGGTCATTCTTGCAGATCCCTTGGATAATGATCAAATCAGTTGAGACCTGCAAATGGGTTGGACTGGACAGTTTTTTCTACCTTAATCCATTTTTGTTTATATTGTACTTTGGACAAATTTTTTTTTATCATTAATTTTATTAATCACAATTATTAATAGATTTATTAATCTATTATTATATTAATCACAATAATAATCTTTTTGCTGTGTTGGAATCCATTCATGCATGCATCAAACAAAGATAAAATTCAGAGTATATATATTTATTTTTTCGTGACTAAAAATGTATATCACATTAAAAAAAATTAAAAATAATTCTTGACTTAATATGTATATCACATTTGACAAAAATAATTCGTGACAAAAAATGAATATCACATTGAATATATATTTTGATGATATTACCTTAATAGCAGTAACTGATGATACTACCTTAATTTTTTTTTTGATAAGAATGATACTACCTTAATTAGTTACCTTGTTTGTCTTGATTTTAAATAATTGTACATGATTTCCTACCTTGAAAACAAAAACAGAAACTTTCGATATTTCTTTTTTTATCCAGAACACATCTTTTTGAAGGAAATATATCTATATTGTTGGTAAATATAAATCAATATAAAAAAATTATTTATATTTATTTTACAGGCATGAATGGTCTCCAAAAAATTCATTAAATATATATATTGAATTTAAAATATAAATCAATATTAAAAATTTATTGACTAAATGTATTGTTTTTTTTTATTATGTTATTGTGTGCAAAAAAAATGTGTGAAAGATTAATGACTATTGTTGAGGGTCAGTTGGATGTAGACTGTATAATTATTCGGCCGAAGCAATGGACCATATTGAGACTGTTAATGGACTGAACAGTTCCTGTAACAATGTGCATATGAGCTGGACAGCTTTGGACTGATTTGTTGTAGAATATTAGTAGAGTCATTAATTGTAATAACCACATTAAATGTCAAATGCATGAGGAGAGGAGAGAGAAAGGGAAATAAGTCTGGCTTTTTACATATTATAGATTAGTTAAAAAATTACTAAAAATGGTGTACCAATGAGAGATTTTATATTAATAACCTATGAAGCACGGACTCCGACACGGACACCACAACACGACACGGACACCACGACACTACTAATATAAAAAATATAGGACACGAACACCGCTACATATTTATAAAACATATAAATTGAGAATCAAAATATATACATGTAAATCTAATTTGAGCAAGTTATTTTTTTAAAAAAAGTTTTAAAACAAGATACGATAATATTTTACCTTTATTTATCCATCTACGATCGAAAAACTAAAAATATCGTAATCAAAGAAAAAATAATTATTTTTGGGACACTTGTCTGACACGTATCATGTGAGTGTCTTACAGGTGTCGGACACCGATCAAATGAAAAATTGAATTTTTTTTCCGACAGCGATGAGCTATCCGACACGTGTCGGACGAGTGTCATATGAGTGTCGGACACCAACACGTGTCGGACACCATGACACGCCTAATCATAGAGGTGTCAGTGCTTCCTAGTTAATAACACTATCATTGTTTAGTAAAAAATTATCTTTGTTAGGAAGAATGTACAACTCACTAATTTCCATCGACCAAACAAATAATACAACAAATCCATTAATCATAAATATATGCTAAAGAGGTTCAATATCAATTTCTACATGGTATCAGAGCCTCTCCACGATTCGTTGGGCCGCCTGCTATCAATTTTGATCGGGTCATCCACCATTTACATCTGTACCTCAAGCTCAATAGCGCGGGGCGCGAGGGTGTGTGTTCAGAAGTCCCACATCGGTTGCGAGATGACCTGAATATGTGTTTATAAAGTAGAGGCAATCATCACCTTACAAGTCAGTTTTGTAATGATGAGTTAGGCACAATCCGTTATTTGGTTGGTTGAGTTTATTCAAGAATTGTCCTTATCCGCGTGGTTTTTCGGATAGGTATGGGCTGGTCCTCTTTCAGGATACAGAGTAGCAGTTGTGTTGCTTAATAGAGGCCTTGGGCGAATGGCTATTACAGCCAATTGGGATGACATTGGCATTCCTCCAAAAAGTGTTGTTGAAGCAAGAGATCTTTGGGAGGTAAATAATTGTAATTTATGTTGTTTTTGTGTTTCATTCTTCTTTGTTGGATATTGAGGTTACAATTTTACAAATAGGTGTTAATTTCTGTTGATTGTTATGGATGCAGCACAAGACATTGGAGAAACATTTTGTGTAAAATGTACGTGCTGAAACCAGTAGCATGAGTTCTACAGGACTAAATCAGATTTAAAGTATGTTTGGATTCGTTATGGGTTGGCTAAATTATGGTGAATCATCGTAATTTTAAAAAAACTATACTTTGGTGTTTATACAAAATTACGTGCATGTCATTGTAATTTCATCAAACACAGCTGGTTCCAATCATACACTTACTTAGATTGAAGTTTTTGGAGGCAACGTTGTAAATTGGAAATAAGTTTGTTTTCGAGTAAAATAAAATGTCAACTTTTTTATTTGAACGGCAAAATATATTATTATAATAACTGGTTTTTGCACAAGATAAATAGATATTGAGAAAAACGGAACTACAAAACAAATCCGCCATATATTCTTAAGTTGAGAACTTAATTACATATTACTATGAAAAATCAAAGTTAACGTTAGAACTTACATATTATGCATTCCACAATAGTTTTACAAATGGACAATAAAAATCAATTGTGCAAGTTTGGTTGAAAATAAAATTAATATAATAAAGAAAATCATGGGACCAATTTTAGAGAATCCACAAGGCTGTTTGTGACATACAAACTTATGCTTCACGAGGCTGTGACAAACAATTATTTAATTCCACCAACCATGTTTTGATGCATTTATTTATTTACAAATTTTACATAGTCCTTTTGGTAGAATTTTTTTCTTTTTTTAACGGCAAATATAAAATGTAATAGAGTTGTAATGGAATTCCTTTTTTGTTTTTTTGACAAATGGGATTCTTCCTTAAATCGAAAGTATGAAATCATGTAGAGAAATTTTCAACCATTTTAAAGAAAGCATGACAAGGATATGAACTACTCTTTCTCGGGCACCAATTTTTTTTTAACGGCAAATATATTATTATTAATAATTAGATTTTTGCATAAGACGAATAGAGACTCGTAAAAGAGGGGCTACAAAACAAAGTTGTCAGGCACTAATTAGTATGACCAATAAATATATAAAAGACATTTGCATCGATTAAAATTGATGTATTTTATGATTTTTAAAAATGATGTATGTATTTAGAATTTGGGTCAAATAAAATAACTTTAGTAGACTAAAATATCTCATATATTTAGGATGGGAAGAAGTATAATATATATTTATTAGGTTGTACTTACATTGAATTTGAAAATATTTTCTTTAACGGCAAATATATTATTATTGATAATTAGGTCTCTGCATAAGACGGATAGAGACCTGTAAAAGAGGGGCACAAAACAAATGTGTCGTATATAAGCGGAATACCAATGAAAAAACCAAAACACCAATGAAAATACCAAAACATACATCACTTAATAGAGATCCACTTCTGATCTCATTCTTAGAAAGACACTCCTCGGTTTTTGGACAATCGGAGAAGACATCAACCCGATCCATATGGATGTCAGTAGACACTAACTCTCGGTTCGAATCAAAAGTGATCGGCTCATTAGAATCTAAAAAACAGCTCTTGAGTCAAAAGTTGATGGGTCACCGGTAGAAAAAGAACCTATGTAGATAAATCCCGGCTCACAGACCGCCTCCAAATAGTCAACACTAACGCGATAGAGATCAACCAAATACAGAGAAACCTGAAAATCTCAACAGATTTTTTTTTGGTTCTCACCCTCTGGTTCCTAGGGAAAGGGGGCCCTAGTAGTCCAAAGTTCGGGACGAGTTCTGGTATCAAGCGATTTCAGTCTCCTCCCAAATGCAAAATCTCAACAGATTTAAATATAATAATAATAATAGCATGTTAGGCCCACCTATAGCATATAAATAGAGAGACATTCTTGCATAGGCATAACACATTTAGGCACAAACTTAGGCACACAAACATCAATCAAAAAAATTAAAAGAAAAAAAAATGGTCACATCAATTAATATAATTTTGGTTTAATTAGTAAAATGGTCCCTTAAAGATATTTTTGGTTTAAGATTGGTCCCTTAAAGAAAAAAAGATCCAAATAGATCCCTTAAAAAAAATGTCTGAATAGGTCCCTTAAAGACATCTCCGTTAATCAGTTTGGTCCCTAAAAAAAAGTCTGAATAGGACCAAACTGATTAACGGAGATGTCTTTAAGGGACCTATTCGGACATTTTTTTCTTTAAGGGACCTATTTGGACCTTTTTTTCTTTAAGGGACCAATCTGAAACCAAAAAAGTCTTTAAGGGACCATTTTACTAATTAAGCCTATAATTTTAATCATATCTTTTTTAAAAAAATTTCACTTATGTGAGTGTGCCTAATAATAATTCATTTGTGCTTGTGCCCATGTTAGCATTTCTCATAAATAGAAATAAAGAACTAATATGGTGTATGACACATGGTTTAATTATATTTCTTAATCATGTGGTATATGTAGAGCTGTCAAAATGGGTCTGCTGATAGGCCGGCCCATTAGTCCATGGGCTTGGGTGGATCGGGTCTCAAAGAACCTAGCCCAAATGAAATTGGGTCTTTTTGGCCCAAGCCCATGTAGCTCAAAATAAAATTAGGCTGAGTTTGGCTAGTCCATTGGGCTTCGGGCCGGCCCATTAACGAAAAATTTATATCATTTTTGTAAAAATAATATCAATTAAAACATAAAAAATTATCATCTAATTGAAATTTTATTATAAAAAATATAGTTAAATGTGTAAACATAATAAAAAGGGTCATATTTACCTAAAACTCTTTAAAAATTTAAGTTTATAATTTATTAATTTGATTTTATTTCTTTTATAAGAATCAAACTTGAGTTTAATTGACATTTAGTGTTGATGTAAAAATTATTTACACTTGCATACAATTATATCTCAATGCGTGTAGGAAAATATATGTTATATGAGGAACTAATACATCAAAGTCAGGCCCAGGCCCATTAGCCCACATAGCCCATATGGACTAGGCCAGGTTTATAAATGTGTAGCGCAACAATAACTAGACCGGATTAGGCTAGCCCATATATATTGTCTGGCCCACTAGGCCGGACCGGGCAGGGTCGGCCAACCCATTCGACAACTCTATGCATATATATATATATATATATATATATATATATATATATATATATATATATATATATATATATATATATATATATATATATATATATATGTGTGTGTGTGTGTCTCGTCTCATGCGTGTAGGAAAATATATGCTATATGCATCACAAGTGTGCTAGCAAAATTCATGTGGATATCCATGAGTTCTTTGTAATAAGTAACACATAAAATGGTGAAATGATACTAATTTTACCCTATATATGTTACTATAGACAGTTTCTCGGTTTACACCCTAAAACAGTGAGTTTTATCGGTACGCGGAAGCACAATTTTGATGATATCGAAAGAACACTTTTGATGAGACTAAATCTTCTCCGGTGAATAGAGAGATCCTGTGAAATCTTAGCCATTCAAACTAAACAAATTAATATTAAAATTAGATGAGATAAACATTCAATTGTGTGGATGGAAACTTGAGAAAAAGACACCCACTTTTGATTGTTATATATGATCATATAGAGGATTGAGAAACTCTCATAATATATACTATATGGTATTGATGCTAATCTTGGTAAATAACAATAAATGGCTATAGTTTGGATTTAATTTGGATCCAATGCAACTTAATTTGTTAGACTATTTTTAACGATGGATACTTATTTTTTAAGTACTGGTACTTAATAGATACTCTATTAAAATAAAATACAATTGGATACATAATAGATACATTTTCTTAAATAAGATTGGTACCTATATATTTCAATGTTACCTATAGAAGTAATCAAAGTCAAATATGTAGAACAGTAAAAAAAATCACTTAGTTTGGAGTTTGGACTATAATAGTATTATTGTCCTCTTTTGTTGGCTATAAAAAGTTATAAGGGACCCTTTATCACTCTCACTTCAGCTGAGGAAGTGAAGTGAATAGTAGCTGCTAAAGGTTATACACAAATGGGGAGAAAGATTGAATGTGTGATGGTGGTGGCTTTAGTGACCCTTTTGAATATTTGGTTTGCTTGTGTCGGTGCTTCATCATTAGAGAACAACAATCTCAGAAGAAACCTTCTTGCTAATGGTCTTGGTCAAACTCCTCCTATGGGGTATGTCACTATATTCCTTCTCTTTATTTGTGGAAATCATTGCACTTTATCAGTAAGAATGTTTTAATCAGCAAGGAGTATTAAGAGAATAAAATAAGAAAAATATTTTTAAATATTTTTATGTATTTTTCCTTCATATTTTTACATGCATCTAAGGATTTAGGATATTGAGGTTTTTATGACATTTCTTTTTCATATAGGTGGAACAGTTGGAATCATTTCAACTGTCAAATTAATGAAAAAATCATCCGACAAACTGGTATGTTTTTGGTCATTTATAGTTTATGTGATTTATGCACATATGATAATTAATTTATGAATTTATATAAAATTAGAGATTAATTGTTATGCACTGACAGTGTAAAACATTTTTACACATACATCCAATCAAATTACTCCATAGTACCACTTTTATAGGTTTGTTCCTGAAATATCACTACAAATTTTACAGTGCGTGATTTGATCGAATGCATGTGTAAAATAATTTTACGGTGTCAGTGGCTCAGTGCATAAAAATTAAATTCATGAGATTAAGTATACATGATCTGAGAAACTAACATTTGATTTTGTTATACATGCTTGCTAAATTAAGAAATTAGTTTGATTATAAAATTTGTGTATGGATTTACAGCTGATGCCCTTGTTTCTACTGGTCTATCTAAGCTTGGATACACTTATGTCAACATAGGTACATTATAACATTTAATTTTCATTTGTCAAAAAAAAACATTTAATTTTCAAGTATCTTATCATTATTTTTTCAATTTTACTTTGCAAAATATTATAAGCACATGCAATTAACCTTTATTCACAATTTTTCGGTGTTGCAGATGATTGTTGGGCTGAACTTAATCGCGATAATAAGGTATAGATCATATGATTTTCGCACGCTTTGTTCTCCTAATAGATTTTGAAAGTTATTCGCTTCAATTAAACCGTTTCTTCCAAAAATTGTTATATTATAGGGTAATCTAGTGGCAAAGAAATCAACATTTCCTTCTGGTATCAAAGCTCTTGCAGATTATGTTCACAGCAAGGGTCTTAAGCTTGGAATTTATTCAGATGCAGGGTACTTAAACAAAAATTAGCAACTTGTATTATTTTTTCATTACTTTAATTTCTAATTAATTTTTGTGCTGATCTTTCACAGGTATTTTACATGTAGCAAAAAAATGCCTGGTTCACTAGGTCATGAGTTCCAAGATGCCAAAACTTTTGCATCATGGGTACTTTAAAAATATTTGTTCATTTTGTAGTCCTTTTTCTTAGCATCTAATCTACCTATCAATAGCTATATAACAAATGGTTATTTTGTTTGATTATAGGGCATTGATTATTTGAAGTATGATAACTGTTTCAATGATGAATCAAAGCCTACCGTGAGGTAGTTAAAAACATATTTGCAACTTTGCATACATTGCTACTAGGCTATGTAACATCGACACTTCAGATTGAAGATATGTCTTTGGATGAGGTGTACATGCTTGTATCAGTGCTTCATAGACTACTGTAGTAGTTTCCCTGATATAGTTATCTTATAATTATTCAGGTATCCTGTTATGACTCGGGCTTTAATGAAGGCAGGTCGTCCAATCTTCTTTTCGCTATGTGAATGGTAATTGTTCTATTTTAGCATCGTATAACTTTTCCAATTTTAACTTTTAAGTACTTGCCTCTAATCAAACTTTATTTGTTTGTTAGGGGAGATTTGCACCCAGCATTATGGGGTGCTAGAGTCGGAAATAGTTGGAGAACTACTGGTGACATAAATGATTCATGGGATAGGTAAAAACCATGCACTCAATTTGTTGGTACTAGTTTTGAAATGTAAACAAGTGTGGTGTGTAATGTGTATCTTTAGAGCCATATGTTTATTTAAAAAGCGACTTATAATTAGTGACGAAGGTAGTATAATAAAATTAAGTTGTTTTATGCAGTATGATTACAAAGGCTGACAGTAATGAAGTTTATGCTGATCTTGCAAAACCTGGCGGCTGGAATGGTTAGAACTTCATTAGCATAATAACATTTTGTGAAACACATTTAGTTTGTATTATGGTTCATGATATAATTTTTGAGTCAAGATATACATTAAACATTTTAACTCAACAGATCCTGACATGCTTGAGGTTGGAAATGGAGGGATGACAAAAAATGAATATATTGTTCACTTCAGTTTGTGGGCCATTTCAAAGGTTCTATCATTCTCTTCTCTTCAAGTACCTTCTTCGTTAAATAGTTCAATTAAGCACTTATAGCATAAGCTCTTGTCATGTAAGTGCTATGTATAAACTATTTCTATAAATATATATATAATAAGGTCAACTTGTTTTCATACAAGTTATAAGCATTTTTTATAGCTATCCTAAAAATTTTAGGGAAATAAGCTGAAAACAACTTACGAACATGTCATGAGTTCTCTTTAACAGTCTCACAAATACTTAGTATGTTAGTAGATAAATTTAAATAAGTTAATTCAAACATGTCTTTGATTTATGTCAAAGTGTTTATTGCAGGCTCCACTTCTTCTAGGCTGTGATATTAGAAATGTGACTAAAGAGACCATGGAGATAGTCTCTAATAAGGAAGTTATTGCGGTTAACCAAGGTAATGCATAATTTGGGTCATTTTTTGATTTCCTAATCATTGTAATATGACACTGATATTACATTCTATCTCATATCACGATAGATTCGCTTGGCGTACAAGCTAAAAAGGTTCGGATGGAAGGTGATGCTGAGGTAATTTTTCGTTTCGAATACAACATACGATTTAGTCTCGACCACTACTTGTAACAAGTTGTATTCTCTGCTGTTAGATGGAGATCGAACTACTCATATTTTGTGTCGCATTTGTAAAACGCAATTTAATTTAGTGAAGTCAAAATATAAATCGTACAAACCAATAAATTGGGCTCAAGTGGTTAATGAGCTCGCCCTAAGACGAATTGTTCGGGAGAACCCGAGTTCGATTCCTGATAGGAAGAATTCTTGGTCAGACTTTACTTACCTCGCAGGGCCCTTTTCCCTGAGAACCAGAGGGTTAAAAACCAAAAAAATATATAAATAAATCATACAATCTTAATCCTGTAGTCAAGACTGCGACTGCATCACTGCGTGCTTTTTTTTGTTCTTATCTGCATGTTTTTTTTGGATAGATATGGGCAGGTCCTCTTTCGGGATACAGGGTAGCTGTTGTGTTACTTAATAGAGGCCCTCAGCAGAGTCTTCCTATTACAGCCAATTGGGATGACATTGGCATTCCTCCAAAAACTGTTGTTGAAGCAAGAGATCTTTGGGAGGTAAATTAAATGTAGTTTTGTATACATTCAATTTATGTTTTGTATTTTTATATACACTATGTCTCATTCTACTTTGTTGGATAGTGATGCTATAAATAAGGTTTTTGTCTTGATTGTTTTATGAATGCAGCACAAGACATTGGAGAAACATTTCATGAATAAGTTGAGTGCGACCGTAGATTCACATGCGTGTAAAATGTATGTGCTGAAACCAATAGCATAATGTTACTTAGATTGCAGGTTTTGGAAGCAGTGTTGTTAATTGGAAATAAGTTTGTTTATTTCTGAGTAAAATAAAATGTGAACTTGTATATGATCAGCTTCACTTTATTTAATAAACATTGTTCGTTCATATGCTTCTATTGATTGATGTTTTCTATAGCTTATTTTGTGTACAAAGCTCAACCAGTTGAACAGTTGATAACTTGATTGCATATTACTGTGAAAAACCAGAGTTAAGGTTAGACTTGGTACTTAATTAAATACATAGTTTTGCAAATGGACAATAAAAATCAACAAAAAAAAAATCAGACATAATAATTAAGGTACTCCCTTTTGTATGAAATAAAAAAAATCTGCAATTTATTTGTAACAAATCTTTTTCACAGTAATATATTAATTTTGTATTCGGACTCTATGATGACAGTAAATTATATAATGTTTTTAGTAGTATTTTAGGTTAGTTTTTAGTAGTTTTAGTAGTCTTTTGATAGCCAAAGCATGAAAAATACCTAAGGAATGAAGTTACTCGACTAAAAAGCAAGAGTTGAAGAAAATACACAAAAAGTAGCAAAAACCGAAGAAAATAGCTAAATATACCACATCGTACCAAAAATGTCATAACCGGAGCTACAAGTATCGGATCGAGGCCTGTGACCATGCGTTGGAAAGCTAAGACAAAGAGCTGCAACTTTCGTGTTGGAGGAAAAATCAAATTACTGAATCCATAGTGGCTACGATGGACTACATCGTGGCTATGATGAGAAGGAAACTTGGCCGCCAAGAAAAGAACAAAATCTGCAATTTATTTGGAACAAATCTTTTTCATCGTGCCACGCACGATGGCCACACAATGCATCCATCGTACCATGATATGCCTTAAAGACCAAGTCCAAGAAGCTATAAATAGAGCTTTCGTCCTTCACAATTATTCATTCAAAAGTTTAGAGAACTACAAGTCTCTAAGGAGAGCAGAGGAGGAGAAGGGAAGGAGAGCCAAAAGCTCTCTAGGAAGGCAATCTCCCATCATCGGGAATAGTTTTCCTCGCGCTTCAACGAGGTTATTTCGTATGTGTAATTCTTTAACTCTTGTTATAATTATGCTTATGAGTAACTAATTTTCTTAGGTTAGGTTTAGTAGATGAACTTCCCTCGAACTACTTGATCATGTAATTGGTTATTATATTATTGCAATTCCGTCTTTATTAATTATTTAATTATCATCTATGTTTAATGATTTTCATTAGTATACGTATTAGTGAAATTGATCTAGATATCGATTGTATTCGGGAGATTCTTTTGATATTCGAATTGATGATAATTATTCAACAGGGTTATTGTAGGGATACGTAACTTGCAGGCTATTCTAGGGATACATAGTTTTGCGGTTGTGACATTTGAATTAACGTTCTTTAATACTTTCATAATTACTCATCTCACCTAAGAGATTAGGGAGTTGTTAATAGTGAATAGGGTAATAAGACACGGGAGTGATTATTACTACTTAAGGGTTAATTCGTCGTGATGAACGAGACTTAATTTGAATTGTGAAATATAATAACAGGTTACCAAGTAGGGAAATGGAAGGGATTTGAAACAACCTAACTATCCTTCTTATCTTGTAGTGTTTCTTTTATTGTTCTTTTATGCTTTTAATTCCAACAAACTCGAAAAGCCCCCTACTTCTATTGTTTTAATCCTGATTTAATAATAATTGAATTGTTGCACACGCAATCCCTGTGGAGACGATCATACTTACTACTTTATTACTTGAACGATTTTGTACACTTGCAAAATAGTCATCACTCTACAATCATCTTAAAAAGTAGAACAATTAATGAGGAAAATTTTGGAAAAATAGCATTAAATAAAGTTGGTTTTGGTGACTTTTACTTATACTTAAGGCCAAAACTTTTTGTTGACTTTTGCTTGTAAATAAGGTCGGAGGGAGTAAACCCTATTACTAAATCGGAAAGGAGACGCTTCTGGCATCCTCCCACATCGTGTCCAAGGCTTGGAACTTTCCTTCTACTCGCTGGGCCCGATCGGCGATTTCATCCATCTCCCGCCAAAGGCTAACTATGGCCCTCACGAGATCCTTCACGTTATGCCCCTTCTGCAGAATGGTTGTGATATCTCCATTAACGTCCTCCTAGATCTCCCTCTTCCTCTTCTTGAGATTGGTTAGTTCCTCCTCCAGCACAACATTGCGGCTATCAACCAATGACCCAGCGTGAAAGGAAGCTGCCAAGTTTGCCTCAAGCATTCTCATGCCCTCCTGAGTACGAGCCATCTCGTCAGAAAGTGTGGAGGTGGCTCAATAGTTGTGGTTGTCATCTTCCTCCACTTCTCGAGGGAAAGAAATATCTGAAGGTGTGAAAACACAAGAAGGAGGGTTGAATTGTGGGCAGAGTAAACACAATATAAAAGATGTCAGAGGCAGAGAAAAGACGCAAGCAATTTTATATTGGTTCTCACAAAGCGAAAGTAGTCCAGTCCCCTTGCACTTCCAAGGGATTTCACTATAATCACACAAGATTACAAATGCTCAAGCACACAGCAAGAGACTTCTACACAATGCTCAAGCACACAACAAGAGACTTCTCAAACTTAAGAGTAAAATAAAGTTTGTAGAATAAGATACACAACTCAAGTAAAACCTTAAGATCAAATACAATGAGTACAAACAGACTTCAAAGTATTTTGAATGTGAATGAAAATCAAGGTTCAGAGGATGAGAGCTTGTATCAGAGAGAGTGTGCAATTGATAGCGTGCGCGTGTGATTCTTACAGCTTCAAATGTGAAGTGTTGAATATATAGTTCCAAGAATACGCTCCATGTGAATTATGACCGTTGTGCAAGGATCAGATAGCCAGTAAACGTTATCTTTGCAGACTGAGATGAAAGCAACGTTTGCAGACCAAAGTGGTAGTGAGGTTTCTCTACTTTGTCAAGGCAGAAGGTGTTTATACCAAACAGGGAAACTTCACAGTTTGACTTCTAAGCTTTCCCAGCATTGGAATAAGGTTGATAAGCTTGATTATCCATTTGAATAGCTTATGCCAATCTTGAGTAAGGTCCTTGTAACTTGGCTCCAACGTTCTCTGATTTTGCACTGACATGAAAGTAACATTTCATAGCGCAGAGAACTAAACATCTTCTGAAGGCTTCTTGCTTATGAGTACTATAACTTCAGAGAGCTTCAGAGTCAAAAAGTCTTCCAGAACTTCCTTGCTTCTGAGACCTTATCAGAACATGCCTTTTCAGAGCATGTACGTTTTCTTCAGAACTTAAGATCATCAGAATTTGCTTATAATGGTCTTGCACACTAGATTGAAAAATTAGTACTTCAATTGTACATTTAATACTTATTGTTATCATCAAAACTTTATAGATTTAAAACTTGGGGTTTTAGAACCAATTTTGTTCCAACAATATCTATAGTGGAATGACGCTTTATGCGTGGGAGACGAGCAAGGAAACCCTTCTCAGGAATAGGGAGATCTCTGACGTACACTTGAAGCTCGTTCACAAGTGTCGCAAAGTATCGATACTCCTCCCTGTCATTGAAGATGCTTCGAGGATCTTCCCTCAACAAACCCTTCAGTGTTTGGATGAGAGTTGCAACATGAGGATCCATTGAAAACGCTTAAGTGTTGGAGCAGATTTTAGGAAGTGGACAAGCTAGGGCTGTTGGTTACAGAGAAAGTATGTTGAAAACTTCTAGAGTAAGGTGTGTATTTATAATCAAACTCACACTTGGGAATAGTAACATAACAGACGCGCAACAATTATCTTCTCTTATCACGAGGATCAAGAAACGTGGTGCACTTATCACTACGTGCGAAGTGGCATTAAAATCACGCTACCATCGAGGGAGTAAATTTTTAGAATACCAAGCGATAAGGGACTTGCCTTTAAGGCTAGAATAGCGGAAGGCCAAAGGTTGAAATGTTGGAACCTGATGACAAGCACCATGCCGCTCCCAAAGGGTCTGAAGCGTTGCTCGCCAATTGGGCCGCATCCATGATAAGGAGGGAAATCCATTATCGTAAAGCCTGTAATATACTTGGACTTAGTCGTATGAGCTGATCCAGAGTAGTAGATAGGGTCAGATTGCCTCGTAGCCACTTTTCCCTGTTATTCAGGACACGTGCCGAGATATTTTTCCCACATCCAGGGCGGGCGTAACCATTTCACCAACGGAGCCTATCTCGCCTGTTTGGTTGAGAATGGCCTATATATAGAGAAACCTAATTGCATGAGAGATCATCACATTTTTACTATATCGCTAACTCTAAGACTTATACTCACAACATCTTTGACTAAGTAAATTCATCACAAAGTTTGTAAGACCAGTTCCTTATGTTTTGTATACAACATAAGTTCGTCCTTTTCGTCAAATTTTGAGTTAATTTCTTCTAAAATTTTCACATAGTATCCTCCTAACTTGTCCGCTGTGTACACAAATCTATTAGCCACATTAACAATATAAACAAAAATTTGACTAAAAAGGCCGACTTAAAACATTTTAAACTTAAAAGACTAAATTAAAATATCAAAGCTTAGTGGGGGCATGACAACATATTTACATAGAGACGAAAACGCGTGTGAGATGTTTTTCCAGACACTGCACTTACAGATACATATACGCGTTTGTTCTTTCCGGCTGTAAGATTCTGCCATCACCTCAAAACTGATCTGTCCTCCAACTACCACCTCCTAAAGATCTTCACTAATATATTCTTGTTTTTATTTATTTTTGCTTTAAAAGTTGTCATTTTTTAATTCAAAAATGCAAGATTTTTACATTGCCAAAGAGAGGCTGATCTGAAAAAAATGCTTCATAGTATCTTAATCAATTTTATTTTTTTACGATGGAGGTGAGATCGAACTTAAGATATTTAACATATCGGGTGGATACTCATGGGTGCGAGTTTTATTGTCATGCCTATTAGTATATAATAGTTTGTGGAAATGGATTTTTTTAACAAACAAAATGAAATTACATTAGTTTATTTGCGGGACATTGCATTATATATGTAAGGGGTTGGAGTTCGAACACCGATCATCCCACTTAACCATCTTAAGAGTGAAATTTTTAATCACTAAGCTATATGACCGGAAAAAAACAAACAAAAGAGTATGAAATAGTTTGTATGAAAAATAAAATTTGAAAATTTGATAACAAGGAATACACCTAAAAAAATGACAATAGAGAATACACAGGATATTTTTTTATACGTAAACCAGATATCCTCTGTGCATAAATACAGAGACTAATTCTTCGAGTTTTATGGAACTCAAATAGACGCAAACTCCCCTAAATATTAACGTTATTGTATTCCCATATAATGATTAAAGATAAGAGTTTGATTAAACTTGAATGCGATATTGAACAAGTATGGCCTCCACTTTCAAAAGAAAGAAGAAAAAAAATTATTGGCTCCATTTACGCAAAAGTCAAATTTTTGGTGAACCATTCTATTGTGGGTAATTTCAAAAGGACAATCACTAACTACCAACATTAAGTAAAATAAAGAATTAATTAATAAAATGGTCCCTTAAAGACATTTTTGGTTTCAGATTGGTCCCTTAAAGAAAAAAAGGTCCAAATAGGTCCCTTAAAGAAAAAAAAGTCCGAATAGGTCCCTTAAAGACATCTCCGTTAATCAGTTTGGTCCCTAAAAAGAGGTCTAAATAGGACTAAACTGATTAACGGATATGTCTTTAAGGGACCTATTCGGACCTTTTTTTCTTTAAAGGACCTATTCAGACCTTTTTTTCTTTAAGGGACCAATATGAAACCAAAAATGTCTTTAAGGGACCATTTTACTAATTAAGCCTAAAATAAAACTACGTATAAAAATTTATTCTATGAACTGGTAAAATATTAAATTTTTATTCAATGTAAATGTAAAAATTGGCTAACTAACAAAGAGAGAATGATTTTATCATAAAAAAAAAAAAGAGAGAGAATGGTTATAGTTTACTTATTAATTTTAAAAATTGTCACATAAAATTCTTCTTTTTTGAGAACGCATAACGCGCACTAAAATATGTTCTCTCGCGTTACAACTAAAAAAATTTCATACGAAAAAGTTAAAAATTAAACTTCTAACTATTTATTTGATTGCATCAAAAAAACTATTTACTTGATTAGGGGTTCAAATCCATTATAGCTTAAACTAATTTTTTTTGGTGGAGTAGCTTAAACTAATTTATTGCTGGTAATTTGTATAATTTTTATATTAAAATAAATGAAATATCTTATCATAAACAAGTTTCAACTTGGGTGCAGCATTTAAGTTATTGTTTTTTATTATTATTTTGTTTCTACAATTTTCTCTCTCATTTCCTTCTTCTTCAACAATCTCTCTCTCTCTCTCTCTAAATCAAACCCTACATACACGGGATCGCTCCGCTTTGACTCACCGAGTTTCTTACTTTTTCAGCTCATCTTTATTCCCATGGCTTGAGGTAAAATTCCCATCTTTTTCAGCTCATCTTCACCTTGAGATTCCCACACCATTCTTTGTTCAACAATCTCCTGTTAACTCTAAATCTAGTTCATCATTTTCCTTCATTGAATTTTGCTGATTTTGGAAACTCTTGTTCCAATTTGATCATAACCTCACTTTACTTTTCTGATCTGGGTCTTGTAAAAATCAGATCTTTTTATCAAATTTAAGGTCTTTCTTTGTTTTGCAATTCTGGGTCTGTTTAGATTTATAGTAATTTCAATCCCATCAAATTGAAGTGTTTGTAAGCAAGAAATAAACAAAACAAGGTTTTTGGTCTTGTTTTGTGTCATGATGAGGAACAAGAATAGATACTTTGTTTTTGTTCCATTGTTTTTGTGCTTGGTGTTAGCTATTGAACTTGTTCTAGCACAAGATTTTAAGCCTACCGATAAAATCTTGTTGAATTGTGGTGGCCCTGCTGTTAGTACTGATCCTGATGGCCGTGAATGGACTACTGATAATGGTTCCAAGTTTGGTTCCTCAACTGGTAAATCAACCACATCACAGGCTGCAACTCAAGATCCTGCAGTGCCTCAGGTTCCATATATGTCGGCACGGATTTTCCAATCGCCTTATACATATAGTTTTCCGGTGGCTTCGGGTTGGAAGTTCCTCCGGTTGTACTTTTATCCGGCTTCTTATTCCGGGCTTAATATATCTGATGCACGGTTTGGTGTGACAGCGCAATCCTACACTGTGCTTAGGAATTTCAGTGTTTTAGAGACCAGTTTGGGTTTGAATTATGACTACATTGTGAAGGAATACTCTATCCATGTTGATGAGGGAACCTTGAATGTGACTTTTACTCCATCTACTAGTGCATCTAAAGCCTATGCATTTGTTAATGGGATTGAAGTTGTGTCCATGCCGGATATTTATACTTCTACCGATGGAACCACCATGATTGTTGATACAAATACTCCCTTCACCATTGACAACAGCACTGCACTTGAGAATGTTTATAGGGTAAATGTGGGTGGGAATGATATCTCGCCGTCCCATGATACTGGCATGTTTAGGTCATGGACCGATGATGTGCGTTACATCTTTGGGGCCGCATTTGGAGTTACCGAGACTGCTGATCCAGAAGTTAAGTTTGAGTATCCTCCGGGCACACCGTCTTATATAGCTCCGAAAGATGTCTACTTGACGGCCAGATCAATGGGCCCGAATGCCAATATCAGCTTGAATTTCAACTTGACTTGGATTTTCTCAATTGATTCTGGGTTTTCCTATCTTGTGAGACTTCATTTTTGTGAGGGCACGACGACTATAACCAAGATTAATCAAAGAGTATTTGATATATACCTCGGCAATCAAACCGCTCAGGATGGAGCTGATGTTATTGGCTGGGCAGATAAATTTAACCTTCCACATTCAAACGGTGTTCCGGTGCATCAAGATTATGTTGTATTTGTTCCCAGTGGCCCACCGCGGCAGGACCTGTGGCTTGCACTGCATCCAGATACAGCTTCTAAGTCCAATTACTACGACGCAATCTTGAATGGCGTAGAGATATTCAAAATCAGTGATAGTAAAGGTAATCTGGCAGGGACAAACCCTCCTCCTCTGCCGATGCAAGACTTAATTGACGTGTCATTGGCTAGGAAATCTAGTCATGGTAAATCTAAGAGTCATACAGGAATTATTGCTGGAGGTGTTGCTGGAGGAGTTGTTTTACTACTTTTGATTGGACTATTTGCTTTTGGTACATCTCGTCGCCGTAGGAATGGAAAAGACTCTAGTACAAGTGAAGGGCCGTCTGGCTGGCTTCCACTTTCTCTTTATGGTAATTCACACTCTGCAGCTTCTGGCAAGACCAACACGACTGGAAGTTACACATCCACTCTTCCGTCAAACCTTTGTCGTCATTTCTCATTTGCTGAAATCAAGGCTGCTACAAACAACTTTGACGAGGCTTTGATTCTTGGTGTGGGAGGATTTGGCAAGGTTTACAAAGGAGAAATTGACGGTGGATCAACCAAAGTTGCAATTAAACGTGGTAATCCACTCTCCGAGCAGGGTGTACACGAATTCCAAACTGAAATTGAGATGCTCTCCAAACTTCGTCACCGTCACCTTGTTTCACTGATTGGATACTGTGAAGAGAACACTGAAATGATCCTTGTCTATGATCATATGGCATATGGAACACTCAGAGAGCATCTATACAAGACTCAGAAACCTCCACTTCCATGGAAGCAAAGGCTCGAGATATGCATTGGAGCTGCTCGTGGTTTACACTATCTTCACACCGGCGCTAAGCATACTATCATCCACCGAGACGTGAAGACAACAAACATTTTACTAGATGAGAAATGGGTGGCCAAGGTTTCTGATTTCGGATTGTCTAAAACAGGTCCTACATTGGATAATACTCATGTAAGTACTGTGGTAAAGGGTAGTTTTGGTTACTTGGATCCAGAATACTTCAGGAGGCAGCAACTGACCGACAAATCCGATGTGTACTCATTTGGTGTGGTTCTATTCGAGATACTGTGCGCTCGTCCGGCTTTGAACCCAACACTTGCTAAGGAGCAGGTAAGTCTAGCTGAATGGGCAGCTCATTGCTACAAAAAAGGCATTCTTGACCAAATCACGGATCCTTATCTGAAGGGCAAGATAGCTCCAGAATGTTTTAAGAAGTTTGCTGAGACTGCAATGAAGTGTGTGAACGACCAAGGCATTGAAAGGCCATCCATGGGTGATGTCTTGTGGAACTTGGAATTTGCTTTGCAGCTGCAAGAAAGTGCAGAGGAGAGTGGCAACGGTTTTGGTGGAATATGCGGTGAAGAGGAGCCGTTGTTTGTAGATTCAAAAGGAAAGAAGGAGTTGGATGCAGGTTATGACGGTAATGTGACGGACTCTAAAAGCAGTGGCATGTCTATGAGCATTGGAGGTAGAAGCTTGGCTAGTGAAGACTCTGATGGGTTAACTCCTAGTGCTGTTTTTTCACAGATCATGAATCCAAAAGGACGTTAAGGTTCATCAGAATTCCTTACAAGGTCAAATATTCAAGTTGGGTAGTGCAATTTGATTTAAGCAAATCTGAACTTTACTTGTTAATTTTCCTAATATTATTATTACTATTACTACTACTATAGTAAAATTATTCGTTTTGTAATATTGTTTCTGATTCATTATTATGAGTATCTAAGTTGTAATATCTGGACATAGAAGATTGAAGAGCAAATGTTTTACACGAGAGGTTGTTGTGATCTTAATCTTTGGAAACTACTACTTCAGATTGAAGGCTTGTCCGGTTTTTCCCACCAACATACGTGGTTAAATTCAATTATTTCATTTTCTCAAATTATATCGATGTGTCAATTTCGTGTCTGATATCGGTGTGTTTGTCGTGTCTGGTATATGTGTTTGCTTCATAGTTTGGAAAGTGAACCCTAGGTTTACTCTATGATTGAAAAGACCTACAAGACAATGGTTATGAGGGATTTGGATTCTCCCCATTGAACATTCTCTCAATTTTTCTTCATTTTTAATCCCTACGACTGAAACACACCATCCATTGTTGGTTGGTTGAGATTGCACTTGTCAACAATTGAGAGATCCCAATGGAGAGTATCCAAATTCGGTTATGAGTGCCACACTCCCTTTTTTAGGAACTAATGGAATTTATCCATTTCTTTTTTATAAAGGTTACATCTACTTTCTTAGATTAATAAACTGAATTGTTTTTTATTTATCATACCATTTTTATTTCTTTAGTAGAAAAGAAACTATGCCTCATACTCATGCAATGGCTGGATATCTGGATTCTTGATTATCAGCAGCACTCTTGCATGATTAAATGACATTCCACAAATCCGGATTATGTAGGTCGGAGAGAGATGACTGCACTACAATCATATATGAACCGTTGGATTATGATCAAACGGTTTAGATTTTTAACTTAAATTTTATTTTATATTTAAAAACAGTTAAAATCTAATCTTAAAATTTGAATCGTTCGATATTAATAGGATAAGTTTAGATTTTTAACTTAAATTTTATTTTATATTTAAAAACAGTTAAAATCTAATCTTAAAATTTGAATCGTTCGATATTAATAGGATATCCTGACTGTATATAGTGTTACCGCATATAATCCAATTACTTTAAGGAAGTAGTATATGCTTCACATTTTTTATAATAATAAAATAAAAAAAAATAAAAAAAAGAAAAAGAAAGAAAGGTATATGCTTCATTTAAGCACATCTTAAGCAATTTATTTTATTATTGATATAGATATATAATAAGAATCATAAATATTTTGAAGGGTGGAATATTTAGTATTAGATTATTAATAATATATATATAGGATATGACATATGAAGATTGAGGATAAGCACTCAGCAGGACGTGTGGAGGTGTTTTAGAGGGAGAGCTTTCTTTCCTCAACTTTCATGTATATAGGTTGTCAACAGGTAGACATTTTGTGTGTGAATAATAATATGAATAAAAATTAGGAAATGGTCCTACCCCATTGATGAATCATTCATACTATGAATGTGACACTTAACACCGAACTTCACCGTCATATTGTACTACTATTTGTTTGTTTATTATATTATATTATATTATTTGTATCTTTATCTTAATTTTTTTAGTATGTATAAGAAGGTGACCAAATTAAATATGTAGCCGTAATCAAGAAATTGATTAAATGCATAGCTAAGATGATCTGGCTTATACTTAGCTGGTGCCTGGAGGTGAAAGTATATTAATGTCTCAATTACTAAACATGAAATAAGTTGGATGTGGTTGTTCGGAATATTTAAGTGCATTTTGAATTACTAAGATCATGGTATGTCATTGATTAGTGGTGTCAAAAATGTTGTTGCTGGTTCCCATTCGGACCAAACTTATTATCAGAGATGTTTTTAAGGGACCTATTCAGACTTTTTTCTCTTTAAGGGACTTATTCGGTCATTTTTTCTTTAAGGGATCAATGTGAAACAAAAAATATCTTTAACGGACCATTTTACTAATTAAGCCAAAAAAAAAATTACCATAATGTCACATGAGAGAATCCTCTCTCAAAAGTCATAACCGGATTAATCTCATTTCAAATGTGAAACGTTGCTTTTATCTTTGTCAATAAAAGGGGAATGGACAATGATTAGTGTATAATATGCAATGCTAGGCTGTATGTATCGCATAAAGTCCACCATTAACCTTGTTAACCATGTGGTTTGGTAAACTTAGAACAAAAATAGTCTTCACAAATTTTTCTTTTCTTTTTTCATTTTTTATATCTTCAAAGTTGAAAATGGATTATGATTTGCCATTTATGTCCAAAACTTATAAATTATTTTATATACATATTCAATAAATAATATTTTATAAAAGGTAAATTAACACAAACTTTGGTATCAATGAAAAACTCAGTGATAGGGTAGAGAATGGGATGCTACTCATGTCAAAGTGTCATCTATTGGGTCACACAGCCACCATTCCATATCTAATCACTTTTGCAGAACAAATTAATCAGTTTTGTAGAACAAATGTTATATTTGCACAACATGATTTTTTAACTACATCAACATTACTTTGAATCAGAGACATTCATGATAAATATTTTATATTTACATCCAAGAAAAAACAATTGCAAAGACACTCACTGCAAAACATAGTCATGAATTTGTGACTTGTGAGGGAAGAAAGAAAGGCCACAGCATCTACAAACAGGAAATTAAACAAGTGACTGTTGTTTATTCTGAGGAGGAGCTGAATCAGCAATAGCAACAAGTTTCTTCTCAAGCTCTGGCTTGTTTGCTCCTACAAGTTTGTCAATTTCTTGTCCATCTTTAAGAAAGAAGAAAGTCGGTGTGGCTTTGATGTCCCATGAAGTGCTGAAGTCCTGCAACATAAACAACCATGTTCAATTAAATGCGTTGCCACATGACATGTTCCCAATAACACTCACCACACCATCAAAAGTACATGATCGTCCGAAATAGGGAATCAACAAAATGGGGGGATGAAAAGTGCATTAAAGGCAAATATTTAATAATATGATAATTTATTTTAACGTGAAGATATTTGTCCGCATATTTAAGGGGAGTGCTAGTTCACAAATATATCTTAGGGAACTTTATTTACAAAACAATTATATGAAATAATTATATATACAGCTTCACTACTTACCGTTAGTTCATCCACATCAACTAATAAGAACATAATAGACGTGTATTTCTCAGACATCTCACAGTAATATGGCGCAATAACCTTGCAAGGACCGCACCACACTGCACTGAAGTTCGCAAGCACCTGTTGCACATGGAGCTTTAGTATTAGAGATTGTATCCACAGAAAATAAATTATATAGCATAACAAGTAAAATAAAGTTAAGAAAAATAAACTGGAAAATCTGCAATCAATCAAAAAATTATACATTTTAACCAAATGACCGAGGTAAATTCATATTGTCTCTGAAAGCATGCAAGTTTGTGCATGTATGTCAGAGTGAAAGGGAGTACTAATCAGCAATCGGCACTATTTTTTATTTAAAAAACTCGGTATCCGGCCCTAGGACCGGCAATCAGCACTATTATGGCCCAGTTTTGATGAACAATTTAATTTAGTACTTATAACATAAGCATTTATCATATAAGTGTTAATTTATAAGCTATTTATTTAGCAAAAGAAAAAATTAAGTTAAATTGTTTTCATATCAAGTTATAAGCTATTGTCACAAGCTATCCTAGATAGCTTGTGAAAACAAGTTAAAAAAAGATTTTGGACATGTCATAGGCTGTTTCCATAAGCTCTACAAAACAGTCTCACAAGATCTTATGTCAGCAGACAAGTCAATCTAAATTACCCTATATCTTAATACTTAGTTGGCACAAATTCTACACCATCATTAGATTAGGCAGAGTAAAATCATATAAAAAATAAAAAAGAGACACGGGCCTAATTTGGATTCACTTCTAGCTTGTAAAAGCTTTTCAGTTAAAATATGTCTTAGAATTGAGAGTTGGGCTTAACTCTACTTTATAAACATATATTCAGGCCATCTCGCAACCGATGTAGGCCTTCTTAACAATTAAGTTATAGAGCTTCACTCATGAAAATATCCTTATAAATGATTATGGAGTAGTTAAGATAGAAAGCTTCAAAGTCGTCTTCTCTCTAATGTAGAATTCTTTCTGTAGTTATACCAATAAAAAAAATCCTAACGAGATTATGAAGTGTTTTGAAAATACAGATGTTAGCAAATACCAACTATACAAATGTGCAGTAAATTGTAGCAAGGTTTTACTGATTCAGACAAATAACGAATCAAAAATGGAAATAGACCTTCAATTTATTGTCCTAAATATTACAAAAGAGGTGAAAGTGAAACTTACAATTTTGCCATCCTTCCTTGCTTCTTCCAACTTTTGCTCCCAAGATTCTTTGGTGGTAATAAGTGTCACATTCCCAGAAGCAAACTCCACATGTTGATCAGAATCATCATCCTTAGTGTGAGACTACAAGCATTACAAACATGAAACTTCTCTGTCAATTGATTATTTAATAAATAAAGATTGATGAATTACAAACGTTAGAAGCTTTGAAGTACCCCAAAATTTAAGAGCTACAATACACCTAAAGATTCTTTTCCCATTTTCCCTGTTTTTTGTTTACAGTAGCCAGTTGTGGTTAGGAACGGAAAAGTCACAGCTAGTGGCGGACAGAAGAAAAAACTTCTAGTTACAGATTAAGTATTGTTGTTACACCATCCTGAATTAATAGGGTTCTCATAGGTCAAAATCACTGCAATATCAGCTATGAGCAATCTGTAACTCAAAAGATTAGCCTTTGTCACCATTAAAAGATTAAGAGGAGGAGGTTTGTGGGTGAGGCGGAATAAGTGAAGAAAATGAGGGTGAAAATAGCAAAACAGTACAGCAAAATTGTTCCAACTTTTCACATTACTTTCCTCTCTAACATGATCTTACTTACTTACCTTACAACAAATACCTATTTACAAGATACAATCAAAGAATTAATTTTTTCAGTTACCTAGGCAGTGTAATTTGAACTATAAGTTTTTTTTTTAGGCAAATGTTAGCATATTAGTTATGTTAGTATTTTCTCCATCACCGGAATTTGAACCCATGTCTTTAACTTCTTCAACCCTTAGCTCAAACCAGCTGAGCTACCCAACCCCCCTGACCTGAACTATAAGTTATTGGCATATATTTAAATAAATTGGAACAGTTGGAAGACAAAAAACCTCTCATTTCTTTTTCTTACATAGTTTTCATTAGTCGCCAAATTCTGTTATACTTGTTTCTCTATTCCTGCTTTTACTATCACCATTTAATTTATCTGCTACTGGTTGCATACAACTCAGTTCACATAGGCAAACCTTTTTTTTTTTTTTTTAACGGCTAAAATTTATTGATTACCACAAGCAAACATAAGGCATGTTTGTTGGGAGAAATATACAAAAAGGATCTATGTGAAAGTTAATATCAGGATGTGGCTCGTAAATAAGTAACTTTTGGCCACAAAAAGAAGTGTACATAGTAAAAGACTATCAGTTCAAAGTTACAACAGCAGTTCTTCCTTATGCATTGATTCTATAATAGAAAAATACACTACACACTTAAAAAAAAATTATAAACTTTGCTTTTAGAGTGTGCTTATGTATATTTATCAGAGATATCATGAGAAAAGCCTCAGAGTTTCAACATTAAATGATCATAACAGTAAATAGTAAGTTTGACGCATCCAAATATTATTACCTTCTTAGCCAAGCAGTTCCCCATATAATTGTTTGAAAGCCACCAACTTGTAAACTTTAATGAAAAGAATCCCAAGAAAGACCACCTATTTCATCAGAACAAAAGAAACACAGTGGAAAACAATAGCCAAGTTATAGATTGATCAATAATATATACATCATGCAACACTTAGCCAAATATTAGAAATGATTTCCTTACATACATTTCTGAACAAATAAATCATAAACAAACAGAGGGCTATAAATGATGAAACCAGTGATGGTAAATAAAATCCAGAATGTGCAAAATCAAGCAGAGGACGGAAAATATATAGAAATAATATTCATGCATTCTCAACAACCGTTAATTTAAAGGCTCAAAAAATAACATCATCATCCATTACTCCTCAATCATAGAGGAGGAGTATCATTATATAAGTAAAAATGAGAGTAAATGAAAATTACTCCGAACCCGGATGGATAAACTTACCAAAAATTTATGAGTTCCTTAAACAATAATTAGTTGAATAATTAGTTGAAAATTACACATGGTTGATTTCTAGGGTGGGATGGATAACTCAACTGGTTTGAGCTAAGGGTTAAAGGCGTTAAGGTGTAAAAGGATCCAGGTTCAAGTCCCGGTGAAGAAGAAAATTCTAACATTAATAACTAATTACTGACTTTGGCCGTTTCAAAAAAAACACATGGTTGATTTCTCAAACTTGCATATGCAAACTCCTAAAACGAAACCCTGGCTGAAACTATCTTTAGTCAGACATTGTTTACTCCGGGCAGAACTCCGGTAAACTCCCGGTTACCGGAACTATTTCCCGGGAAACTGGAAGTTAATACCCAAAATGCAAAGAAATGTAAATAAATTCCAAAAGGGGTAAAAGCATGGTTTCATTCATTCATTCATTCATTATTCAAAAAGGAAACAAAAGAGTAATTTAAGGAATCACCTAGATTGCAATAATAATAACATGATTTTTCAAAATCTGAAAATTAAAGTTGCAAACTTTCCATGAATTCGCAAGCAATAAAAGCAACCCCATCAGAAATAAATGAATAAAAACACCAAAAATGATGATAATTAATTGAAGGAAAAGGCACAATTAGTAGATTTGAGGTTTGTTGAGATGAAAAACGTACCGAAATAGTAGATTTGAGGTGACACAGAGAGTGAACCTCGAAGTTGAAGAAGATAAAGGATGTGTTTTTTGTGGTTTTCGTGAATAAACAAAAATTGAAATTAGTGAAAAGGGTTTTTTTTCTTGTAAATGGAACCCTAAGCAATTTCTCTCTCTTTTTTACAATCAAGTTTTGTTTTGGTAAATTGTGACGATGACAACGACGACGACAATGGTATCTTATCCTATATATACTAACTCTCTTCAACGATGTAAAAGATTGAATAATGGTGAAATGAAACAAGTTCTTCACAAAATAATCAAATTAAGAGAAATCATATATAAAATTAAATAAGGAAAATGTAAAGTTAAGCTAAATTCTGTCTTAAAAACATGCCTATTGAATTTCTTAAAAGTATATAAAGTTATCCTACTAATATTATTTTTACCCTTTATTAGTGGTTCTGTGATCCATATTTTTTTATTATGCAAATTTAAGTAAAAAAAAAACATATCTTGTATTATGGTGAGTTTCTTAATAAAAGATTTTTGCTAATAAAATAAAAGTCAAATGTATTGTTGGTATTATGAAAAGTTCACACCAAATTTTTTTGTATCTTCTTTATAAGTATAGATTTTATATTTTAGGATACCCGGGTGTTTAGCATGACCCATTAAATAAAAAGAGAAACAAACCAACAATGATTGATCAATCGCGTGTTCCCTTGAGATTAGCTCGGTTGGTGGAGACATCGTGTTATATACGTATAAGCCGAGATTCAAACTCCGGACATTCCACTTATCCGCCTTTAAGAGAAAATTTCTAGCCTACTTAACCAAAAAAAATTATTGATCAAGCGCGTGTAAACTTATAAAAAATGAATAGATTATGCAAATAAATAACATTTTATGTTAATTTATAAATTTTTATTAATGAAAAATGTATCTTCATTAAAATATCTTAACAAATTTAAGAATAATACATAAAAATTTATTTATTTACATAAATTATTTTGTATAAGTTCTAAAATAAAAATAAAAATAAAAAATAAAAAGTCAATTTAAACAGGCTCCAAGTGTTATTAAGTGTCTTATAGGCCCCTTGAACATATATGGTTATGGTTTGAGTCTTAGGTTCACATCTTTCTCGACGGAGATTAGTCATCCTATGAGTCTCTTATAGCTTAATCAAAAGGTAAATAGAGTATAATATATAAATTAGACATGAAGTAGCATTAAAATTCTTAGGTATGCATGGTAGAGTTTTTCATCCATTTGAGTTTACAAGACTTGAGATATTAATCTTTATGCACAAATGATTAACAAAAAAGTTAAAATATTAAAAGAATAATTGAAGAAGAAAAAATTATTAACAATAGTGACTATAATCTCAAATGTGCTATAAACTCTTTCTAAGAAATTTATTTCTAAAAATAGTGAAAGAAAAGAAGATAAATGATAGTATATTTTATTTAACCAGATAGAATTTAAGAGAAAATATATACATATATAATAACAAAAATACCCTCAAGTGAAGGTAAATTTTGATATAAAGATCAATAATATGAAATCTATATTTCCAACATTATCTCAAAAAAAAAATTTCCAACATATCAAATTCCTACATACATCTTATCTTAATTTTAGAAATACACACTAAAAAGCAATTACAACTTTACAAGGTATGCATGGTAGTGCTTGGTCAAGAAATGGTATTGGTCAATTCATTATTTGCTTTAGGAAGGAGTTGGGAAAGTGCTCACAAGCGCCTTGTGATTTCCCTCACTCATTGCCATATAAGAAAAATAAATATCCTACCAATGAGAAATTGAGAGAATATAATTTAGCCATTTACTTGTCCTATTTTAAATATAAATAAAAGTTAAAATATATTTTAGATTAAACAAAAACAAGTGGTTACAAATGCCAAGGGATTTGAACTCACAAAACTCACACAAGATTCTAGGTGCGAGTAATACATATTTCATCTGTAACACTTTATAAGCAAAAATGTATTTTTTAGGTTCATTGACGAATGAAATGACTATCAACACGTAAACGAATTCACGTAGCACAACCCCAGACAGCAGCAAACAAAAAATCCATTCGGAAGTAATTTTGAAAAAAATTAAAATGTAAGAAAAAAAATTATTATTTCTAGAAATACATCATTTAGCTAACATTTTATCATTTCTGAGTTCTGACTATGATTACGGTGTTTTCTCTAAATGGATAACGCCAAGTAAAATAAATCTCTATCAGCTAACAGAAAAAAAGATCAGTTGAGATTCTTCAAAGCCTTAGCAATTAAACCATGTTTTAAATAGAATATTTGACAAATATACCATATCCACTAGAATAAATAATATCAGATTCTTACAAAATCAAACAAGAGGAAAAATATAAGATTCTTACATGTAATGGGTGTCACTTTTGTTTTCCTTTAATAAACATTTGGTTCTTAGGAGAAGGGAGCTTCGATAATTCAGAGTTTGGTCGCGAGGTTGAAAAAGTTTGGCCAAGAATTATTTTTACCAGAAATCAAACTCGAATTCTTGCTAATCATATGTTCTAAAAAATTCATTAACCACTTGAGTGTAATATCATGGTTGCGTGTCAGTTTGTTTTATTAAAGCTTAGACAATAATAGTGGTTGCCATGTCTGATTATAAAATGAAAGAAAATATTCCATGCTTGCTTGTGGCAAAATAATTTTGATGTTTCAATCAGTGGAAGGTAGGACAAGTGGGGTCAGCCAGTACTGGACTTCCCATTACACCTGTGTTCTGTTGTGCAGTATTTAGTTTTTATGAAGGATTATAGTTTTAATCACAATTAGGAATTAACCTTTGTATTTATAGTTCAAAAAAGTGTGAATATTTTATAGTTAAACTAAAATAAGATCCGTGATTAAAAAATTTCTGAACAAATATTTTTTTAAAATTTATTGGAATAGTTTTAGTCGAGACAATCCGTTTAGAGTTTTCAAGACTCGACACTAAATGTCCGCATATTTCTTGACGGAGATTTTGACTATGGTTTATTATATGGTGAGCACTCCGGTACACATATTATGTGGCCGTGTACCGGTACACCGTTGAGGTGTATCATTTTAATTAGTCCACGTGTAATAATAATTTAACATGTTATTTCAAGACTTATTTAATACAAGTTTTCTAAATTACTCTTATAGTTTAGAAAAATCTCAAAATAACACCCAAAATTATTGTAATTTTTTTTTTGACAAAAGGAAGTATTGTAATTTAAAAATCTTAAGAAACTTATTTCACTAATTTCAAAAGAAGATCAAAACATTTCTTTGTCGTGTCTCTCTTCTCTGCTTTATGTTCTTCAAATTTGTCTCATTTCGATGGCGGCGCCGCCTTCTCCACGGCGTCGTTCTTATGCCATCATCTTCCGCCGCCAAAATAGTACTTTTTAGGGTTTGTCTCGTCTCTCTTCTCTACTTGTTAATATTCTATTTTTAGGGATTCAACATTTAGGGAAATTGATCTTCTTCTATTTTCTTAGTTTCACTTGGAAGAGTGTAGTCCCCTTAAAGGTGTGTGCGCCGGCTTAGCAGCTGTTTTTGAACAGAAATCCTACAAAGGACAATTTATGTCGGCGAAGAATTTTAAGCGTCGAAGATGCATTATGTCCAATATTGAAGCAAACATGGGGATTCCTTTAAAAAAAACGGCTCAGAAACCTTTCTTTTATGATATGAACCTTCCTCATCCTCCATTCGGCGTTGATTTCATGTGTTGCCTTCACTGCCGTATGAAAGCATTTTTTTTTTGGTGAAGGAAGGTTTTAATCATGAAGAGGGATCAGTTGACTCCAAGAGTAAGTTACTCCGAATCATAATCCTAATTAATTGTAAATTATCCTCACGTGGGGGAGAAGTTCCTAATTTTATCTCTGTGCCGTCACTGAGAAAGAATAAAAGGGTTTGTTCCTTGATACAAGATGACATAGAATACATCAATAATTTGGTTTCAACTTTTAATCAAATAGAAAATTTTCAAACTTTCTTTTAGTTGCATTTTTCTTTCGTGGAATTGAGATCGCAAGTATCACATAAAAAGAATTCAAGCACCCCCATCAAACTGCTTAGTTTTTTTTTTTTTTTTTTGCTGAATAAAAATTGTACTCTCATAATGGTTAGTTTCGATTTAATATTTGCGAAAAAAAATAGTTGATATTTTTTATTTTTGTTTTGGTAGAGAGTTGATATTATTTATATTACACTTTAAAATTATATTGCAACAAATAAAGAAGGCACCGAACAAAAAATATGGAAGGTATGTGTAGCAGATTCTTATGGTAGCAGTGCTTAAGTGCTTAACCCTATTTTCATCTGGTTGACGACAAGTGAGAGAAGGAAAGAATAATTATCTAAGGTGAAAGAAAATAGTGACTATGTGAGGTAACTTTATAATTAATTAGAGTCATTAGATTAAAATGAAATGGAAAGCTATGATTTGGAGTAACTATTTAGAGTTACTCTTGAGTCAACTGATCCCTCCTCTTTAATCATAGTTGAATGGAAGAAAATACACCGAACTTTGTTGTGTGAATTTTGTGGAGTGATACATGATTATATATAGAACAAAATAAAAAAAAATATTAATATAAAACAATAGCCAACAGATTTATTTAACAAAATTACCATTTGCCTTGGTGGTCTAACGCCTCGATGACACACACATGATTCGATATCACCTAATTGGAATGACACATATGATTCAATTTTTTGGCAATATAACGGCTCGATGTCAACTAGTTTGATCAAATTATCTCAAAAAACCTTATTATCAATAATAGATTATTAAGTCACTACCAATTCTATTGATAAGAACCAAAGAAATAAATTGACCAAATTGAAATGGAAAATACTTAAAAATTTAAATGTTGACAATCTAAAAGTTCAACATAGTTAGATTAACTATGACTCAAGAAACTTAGTTCATATGAAATGATTGTTAAGTCTCAACTAATAATGTCGATAGTGACTAAATAAATCAAAGGGTGTGTTTGGTAAGTTCAATAAGCAAGCTTATAGCTTATTGTATAGCTTATAAGTTTGTTTGGAAAAAAATAAAAGTGTTTGGTAAAAAGCTTTTCTCACGAGCTTATAGTTTTTTTTAGATGCTATTTCAAGTAGTGTTTGAGCTTATAACTTATAGATTTTTACAGTTTTTTCCATTTTTAACCTTTAATTTAATTTTATTATTTTTTATAAAATAAAAAACTAATTTTACCAAACACTTTAATTTCAATCAGCTAACTTTTCAGCTATAAACTAGTTTTTCAGCTATCAGCTATAAGCTTATAGCTAGCTTATAGCTTAATTTTACCAAACAGAGCCAAAATTTCTAAATCAAACTATTCAACTTGAAACATATTTCATATGTAAACTAAACCCAATAACACCTGAATGAGTCATTCACCCAAGAAACAGAAGGTCCAGAAAGACCAGACCAAAGCATTATGCTTGATTGTCAATGGTACATCCTTACCTTAACCCTAAGTGAATGAGAGCAAAAAATGTAGCACATGGGATATAAATTCCCTGAAAGGCGGAGCCATATTAGCTCCGTAGCATGGGACGAGAGTATTATGCCTCTCCCAAGGCCTATATATACCCCTTATTCTTTTCTAAAAAAATCATCACATTCTAGTTACTTTCATTAATGAATTCAAATTTTCTCAACCAAGTCGTTCATATCACCTAATTGGACTAACAATAACTTATGAATTTAAATTTTGACAATCAAGCATGTCTAGAATAGAACAATATAAAAATTCATTTACAAAACTTTTGTATTTTTTTGAACTCATTGTTTTTCGACAAACTTTTTATAATATTTAATACGTATTTGTAAAATACTCATAAATACACATCAACACATGACTAAAATTGCATGCAAGAAAATTTATTAGGATGAAAACATGACTTTTTTTATGAAGACAAAAAATTAATTTAGTAATTTTGCAGAGACTTAAAACTTATTTAACCTTACAAAATATTACGAATCACAGAAAATTAATAGTGTTAAAAAAATATATACACATATTAAAAATTAGTATAAGTTTTTTTTTCATACAAAAATAATTATTTTAATCAACCAAATTTATTTTATTTTATATGCATTAATGATTAACCGGTAAATTAATATTAAACTTTATAAACCAATAATATTAATTAAAAAATTGAAAAATACATAAGGATACACATTCAAATCTTATAAAAAAAAAACGGATATACACGTTAAAAAAAATTGAAGGATACACGTTGAAAAATAAAACTTAATATGATTTAATATATTTAAATTCTAAATCTTGTTAAAAAAAAAGTGAAAATATAGGTTGAAAGATTTGATACATGCTTTGATTTATTATGGAACATGATTGATGATTTTATTTATGTGAAGGATATATTTGCAAATATTAAAAAGTAGTGTTTAAAATAGAAAACTTAATAAAGAAATAAAATATGCATTAAATGCTTGCCATTTGTTAACCATCTCAGCGGTGTACCAGTACACGTCCACATAATATGTGTACCGAAGAATTCACCTTATATGGTGAGCACTCCGGTACACATATTATGATTGATTGGTCATATGAGTTACAATCAACATTAGTGTGAAGTAATTACTTTATGGCTTATATTTGGATCCGGATTGCATCCAGTTGTGCATTTAAGACAGATCTGATCCAGACATTATAGATTGAAAAAAGAATTAATCGGACTGCATGCTGATTTAAATTTGGAAATATCTATCCTTACAGCATAGGATCCAAATCCCTTATAATTTGATGAATTGGTTTAAAATGAGAAGGGACCAAGACAAAGTGGTGGGGAGTTGTCGATTGTTGCAAGCTTATGACAATTGAAAGATAAAGTACCACTCTGGTTTATTCTTTTTAACAAGTCAAAATAAGATATATATTAAAAAACAATCTCCCTAGCATAAGGTGTATCGAGATCGACTACAAATATTTACAAAGAGTCAAGGAAAAAACCATAAACAAATCATACAAGGCTCAAGCAAAGTAAATGATTAGACCACCAACTATGGTAGTTTGAGACTAAAGTCACACTCGTCGTCTCCAACAATTGATGAAGAGTATTTGTTGAGCCGCTGAATAATCTATGATTTCTCTCCATCCACATAACCCAAACACAAGCAAGTCAGATAAGCTGCAAGAAAGACCGTCGTGCTCGAGAACCACCTGCTGAAGAAGTGAACTGGACAAAATGATGACACAAAGAAAAGTAGTCCACCATACGAATGCCAATCCACGAGCGAACCAAAGCCCAAAGAAAACCAAAAGTACTACAGGAAAGGAACAAGTGATGGGTCGACTCGACCTCTCCACATCCAGAAACACAAGAGAGGGCTGTAGACGATAAGATGCCACGGGTAACCAGGTTGGCTTTAGTGGGCAGTCGATCCCGCAGTAAACGCCACGCAAAAATAGAGACCTTCAGAGGTACCTGTCTGTGCCAAATAAGATCATAGCTAACATCCAAGATAATCGTGGTCAGTATTATGCAACCAAAGCCACCTATCTAGAATCTGAGCCTACAAAGAGACACCAAGAATTAAGGCTTGACACTCCCCCAATAACTCCTCCTCCCAAGCTCACAACTGCCTCCGCCAAACCCACACCCCCTCCTATCTCCCACCCTAAAGAAGCCATCTCAGCTACCAACCCTGATTTGTTCTCTGACAAATCAAACAAACGCCTAAACCTCTCACACAACGGTCTCCCACCCAACCAACATTATTCATATGTTAAGCAAAGCTAAACAACATAGGCACTAATTAATTATTACTTACTGACAAAGCAAACAACAAACTAATTCTTAAATTGCAGTCATCAGGTAGCAGGGGAATTCAATTGTGTTGCGTTTGTAACTTTCTATTAAATAAGGTGTCATAATAATAATAATAATCCAGTACTACGAAGGATCACTTTGATAAATGATATGTAATGAATCAACATTTAAAATAATTTGAAATATCAACCACGAACACGATCAATACCACCGTTGGAAAGTAAAATTGTAGATGGTTGTTATTGTTCTTATTATTCTCATGAGTAAAAATTCTAATTTAATCATGTTAGACTTTATTTACTTTCTTGCTACATTGCCTAGATACGGGTACGAATACGAGGTACGACATTTTTAGAAAAATTAATGTTCCTGTATGGGCATAAATTAAGGTACGGGTATGTACCCGATACTGGTACGGGTACGTACCCGGTATTGATATTCTTCCTCAAATGGAGTACCCGTGCTTCATAGCTTTCTTGCGATTGAATTCTGAATTATTGAAATTTCCTTCCTTTAAAAATCAAAAGATTAATACCAAAAAAATAATTGTAACTTGGATAATATCAATTTGATACAAATAATAGAAAATAAGTTGAATTTTGAGACCCCTGTATTCATTTTTTGTTCTTTTTACAAACCAATATCTAAAATTTCGGCAGGCTGGTGATGGATGTTGAGTCAGATGTGCCAACATCGTACCAACACAAGATATAACAAACAAGTTAAAATAAAATAGCAGATGTTCTACACAATGCTCCAACACCTGTCAGGAGCGATAGTATACTGATGTTGAGACAGATGTTAAAGCATCTCGTATCAGTACAGACAAGTTAATAATAAAGTGCAGAACGTAAATAACACAGATGAGCTGTTAACCCAGTTCGGTGCAACGTCACCTAATCTGGGGGATACCAATCCAGGAAGGAAATCCACTAAATAGTTCCAGTTCAAAGCCCTCAATAAACGCCACATTTATGACTTATCACCTAGACACTACCCGTGCAACTTCCACCGATGAACTCCTAATTATGAGAACCTCCGCTCACTTCCCTCAATCAACACAACCTGTGTTTACAATCGACAACAATCTGCAAGGAGTCACACTCCCATAAAACTAATACCTAGCCAACACCCTTGACTAAGTTCACAATTTAGAGTTGCTTACAAGCTTCCTCCAAGTACAATACTCAACTAATTACCTAAAGGTTTCTGAGTGATGACATGGTGACCATCTCACAACCCTAGTGGTTCACTTACACCAACTCTCCTAGAGAGTGGCTACAAGACACGAAACCCTAAAGACTATATCTTGATGAACAATGGCTTCGGTGTTTGCATTAGGTTTTAGACTCCCTTTATATAGCCTGAGCATAGCACGACTAGATCTTGAATTTGTGCTTCAGATCACAGGTGGTCCAAAAGTTCCAGCAAAGAATATTCTTGAATCAAATGTTTTGTTTCCTAAAATAGTTGATTTGTTTAGAAACAAAACTATGTCATGGCCGCCTTCTAAAACATCAGGAAAGGTGCTACTTGGTGCATAAGTAAAACGCGAATATATTCTTCAATCAAATCTTTCAGAGATCTCACGCGAAAATATATCTTTCAAGAAGCGCGAAAATAGAGCACACTGGATGTCGTATCCAATGTTGGAGCATTTGGTCCGACATCTTGCTAGAACATTGTTTTAACAAAATGAAGACAACATATAAAAACACCAACAATATCAAATTATCAATCAAGTCACCCTCTCGCTCATTATGGTAGTGGAAAATCTTCTTTAATGAAGGGAAAATAAAAAATCAATGCAAATCAAGTTTGGTCGTAGTCAAAGGTCAAGAAATCCGTCACTAAAAGTTTAGAAAATGAAAAGTAATGAGTTAACCAACAACTGGAGTCTGCCACGACTGTGTGGATAAACCACGAGCGTGTTAGGCAAGTGAGAGAGCTGAGATTTTGTTACAAAGCTCTGCCACAATCCGTGTTGATCTGGCCACAACCGTGGCAGCCTCAGAGCAAAAATCGACAATTTTTGTCGTTTTATTTCAGTCTTAATTGTCCATTATATGTAATAAAACTCCAATGACTATTAAAAATTAAGGTCCATTAGGCTATAAATAAGATCTCATTCTCATTGTAAATTTCATCTCCCACTCTTGTAAACATTTCCAAGTTTCAATAAAATTTTCTTTGTTTATTTTGTTGTGTTCTTAGTTTACTTTCCTGATTTCCATCTAGTGTTTGGAGCTACTCACCGTGGCTAGGTGTGAGTAGTTCACTTCCATCTTAGGATTATGGACAATAGTCCATAACATGCTCTCTTGATCCTTTTTTTTATGTTTTTGTTGATTGAGATTACTAACAAGTTTCATTCATTGTGTATTGTTTTATCATATTTTATCTTAGGACAAGAAGGTGAAGGACGAAGAGGTGAAATTGATGCATGCCCAAAACTATATGTTATGTCTAAGTATCACTGATTTCATTTTTTCTTTCAATTTTACCCTTACCATCTTACTTGAAAAAGTAGTTCAACCATTAATTTAACTAAACACTACAAATTCAATCAGCTAGCTTATTTGCTATAAGCTAAAAGCTACCTTACAAGCCATTCACTATAAACTCATTCGTTATAAGTTAGTTTATCAGTTATCCGCTATTTTTTACCAAACAGATGTTCGTTTGATCTGCAAAATATAGATACCGGACAGTAGAGGATAATACAAGACAAAATAGCACATGACAAAGTTTTCTTACTCTTAGTTATTCTCCGCGCATTTAACTGTCTATGAACTTCTAAGGGTGTTGATCAAATTTTATCTTGTAAGATTTTTGGTGGACAAAATACTATTACTTTGATATTTTAGACAATTTGTGTGGAGGACAAAAAGTTGTCCCGTGATTTAGTAGGGACAAGAATTTCAATTTTTATCGAGTCTTTTGGCCCATGTTTTTTTGGTAAACAAAAGATATTATTCGCGCGCAACTGCAAAGACTAATTCCCTCAAAATAACCGAGATCTATTTAAGTGGTTAACCTCTCCCAATATTTTTTCATATGAACTGGCCAAAGATCAAACTCAGGACAAAATGATTAAGGAACCCAAGTATTTTGGCCCCTATTTGTCTGGTCCAAGGACATTGTTGAAACCAAACATTAGTACAGTAAGGAAAGATGACATATGTACCAAAAAAAATAAAAATGGAAAGATGACACAAACACTTTATTACACAGAACAAAACGTGAAACTTCCATTAACCAAAACGCAAAAAACGCTCATCGACATTCGACACTACACAACAACCCTTCAATTCAATTCAATTCAATTAATCACTTTTCTAACAAAATCGCTTCTCACTCACTCAAACTCACCACCATCTCTTACTTTCCATTCACAGATTCAATTCACACAAACTTTCGTTTTCCACATTACGCTAACTTAACTCTTCAACATCAACAATCTTTCCAGCAGATTCTCCATCACTTTCCAGATTCTCTCTGTAAGCATTTTTTTTTCCATAAAAATAATAATTTGCATTCGCCATTTTGTTCTTTATTGTTGTTTTAAGATTTCCCCCAATTTAATTAACTTTTTTTTTTATTATTATTATTATAGATTTAAGATTTATTCCTAGGTTGGTGTTTTTTGTTGCAATATAAGGGAAATTGATTGATTCTGTTTCTAGGTGTTTGATCTTGAAGTTGGCATTATTGGGTTTTATCATTTGTGGTTTCTGAACCTGAAAGTTCTAATTTTTATTTTTGTTTGTGTGTTTGGATAGTGAGTAGTGTTTCTAAGAAGTTGGAATAGAAATTATAGCTGGGTAGATGGAGGATGATAAGAAAAGGAGAAAAAATAAGAAGAAAAAGAACAAGCAAAACAAGAATGTGGATACCGGGGTTCTGAATTCGGTGAATAATGGTAAGGATGAGCTAGCTAGTTTGTCCGAGGCTGCAAAAAATTCGACTGGGGATGGAGAAACAGGTAACGGGGGTCAAAATCTGGTGAATAATAATGGTAAGGATGAGCATGTTAGTCTTTCTGAGGTTGCGGCAAATTCAATTGGGGATGGAGGAAAAGATTCCATGGATCAGAATTTGGTGGAAAATGCCAAGGATGAGAATACTAGTCTTTTCAAGACTGCGGAAAATCCAATTGGAGATGGAGAAACAACTTCTGGGGATCAAAATCTGGCAAATAATACTAAGGACGAGCATGCTAGTCTTGGGGATGGAAAAAGAGATACGGATACCAGGGATGATAATCTGGTGAATGATGCTGGTCTTTCTGAGGTGGCGGTAAACTCAAACGGGGATGGAGAAACTTCAACTATGGATCAGAATTTAGTGAATAGCGGTAAGGATGAGCCTGCTCAGCTTTTGGGGGCAACTGTTGAGAAAAGTGTGAGTGTGGATTGGAATGGAGATGTGGAAGTCGCAAACAGAGATCTGAATCTGGTGAAAAGTGGAAAGGGCGAGTCTGCTCAACCAGTGGAGTCTGCAGATGGGCAAAGTACTACTGTGGATTCCAATGGACATCTGCCAAATGGTAAAGAATGTGTAAGTTTTCCACCAACCAATATAGATTTCCACCAATTTTTGTGTAATGTTGGTTTATGCTCATGAGTCGTTACTCTAGTCCTTTATTTCAAATGTTGGTTCATGAAGTGGAATGTGTTTTCTCTAGCTGTTATTATTTTTCATTGAAATTGAGAAATTTAGTCTGAACTTGTTATTTCCTAATTTACTTTCTATTTAGTTTTTCGAGGTTTGTTTGACTTATTGTGCAAGTTATATATGGCAAAAAAATTGAATCTCCCTTGTTATACAAACAAGTTCATAAAAAATGGATCTTCCTTGTTCTCTCTTTGGCTCTTGTTTGAGTTGAGTGTTTGTGGACAATGAGTGCATTGTCAAGCTAAATGAAATTACCTTTTGACAGGCCATGTCAGAAGAGGTAATTAAAAAAACGGGAGATGAAAGTGATATTCACAAACAGAATTTGCTGAAGATGTCTCAAGTTTTATTTTATTTTCTTACAAATAAATATTTTTCCATTTTTAATACTTCAAATTTTCAATAAGCATATGCTTTCTTTTGACAGAACATATTGGACGAAACAATTAGAAACTTAAAAGAAGAGAATGCTAAGCTCATCCAGAGAGAGGTAATATTTTACTGATGAAATATTTTGCCATGTTTAATACTTCAAATTATCAATGAGCATATGCTTTCTTTTGACAGAACATATTGGACGAAACAATTAGAAACTTAAAAGAAGAAAATGCCATGCTCCTCCAGAGAGAGGTAATATTTTACTAAAGAACTAGTTTAAAGACTCGTGCATTCGCATGGGTCTATTGAATTTTATTAAATATTTGAGTTTGTTACTATATTAATGTAGAAAATTTATTTAAAATTAAATATTTAAAAATTTCTTATATGATATTGTTAAAATATAAGTGGAATTATTGTGTTAATTATTTCTTGTAAACTTATTCATTCAATTTTTTATGTTTCAATGACAAATAATGGTCCCGTGTATATTTTTAATAAAAAATTAGAATTTTTTTTAAACATAAAAAATTAGAAATCTTATTAGGAATATTTAGCGTAATTTAGTAAGTTTGATACTGATTAATTTTATTATATTATTATTTTGCCATGTTTAATACTTCAAATTTTCAACAAGCATATTCTTTCTTGTAACTTGTACGGCATATCTCTCCACAGACCATATCAGAGGCGACCATCCAGAAATTAAAAGAAGAAAATGATTCACACATTCGTAAAGAGGTAATATTTTTTCCAAGAAACATATGTCCTTTATTTTATCATGTCTCAATGTTTTTATAATATGTACTGTGTATCGATACAAAGGTCATGTCAGAAGAGATGGTCAGGAAGCTGAACGAAGAAAATAATATGCACATTATGAAAGAGGTAATGCTTTATCTGAGAAAAAACACCTATTGTTTATTTTTCGGCAGTAACGTTCAATCATTTTACAGACCATATCCGAAGATACAATCAAAGAATTGAATGAACAAAAGGACATGCATGCGCAAAAGGAGGTGATATATCTTAAATTCTAGCTGAGTGACATTTATTCTTTTTTTTACTAATGTTTATAGCTTGCGACTATCTTTCAACACATTTAATCTATCTGTCCACAGGTTGCATTAGAAGAGCAGTTCAGAAAATTGAAAAAAGAACTTGATATGCATGTTCATAAAGAGGTAGTGTTTTATGTAAAATATGTCCTTTGTTTGAGCCTTTATGTTTCAATTTTTTTAACATGTACAGCCTATCATTCCACAGGTCATATTAGAAGATACAATTAGAAAATTGAATAAGGAAAATGATATTTATATGCAAGAAGAGGTAATATATTTTAAATTTTATCCAAGCAATACCTATTCTTTGTTTTAAATTTTTAATGTATACCAAATCTCAAAACAGGCCACTTCAAAAGAGACAATAAGAAAATTGAAAGAAGAAAATGAAGTGGGCACTCAGAAAGAGGTAATTTTACTTTAAACTCCATCTACTGGATGTATTTCATTTATTATTTACATGCATATTATATAACATTATCACCAATATCCTTTAGCATGAATGCATATAACCCATCTTTATGCAGGCCATAGCAGAGGAGACAATTACAAAATTGAAAGAAGAAATTGATAAACACATTCATAAAGAGGTAGTGTATTGTAAGTTTTATCATATAGACATTTGTTTAAGAGCTTATTTTGCAACTTTGATTTACTTTCTTAAGCCGGGTGGTTGAAATGGAGGAGGGCCTCAGGTGTTTTATGTGATACAAAAGTACCACTTAAGTTGAAGGGAAAATTTTATTGGACAATAGTAAGACCGGCGATGTTGTATGGGACGGTGTTGGAGTGTAAAGAACCAACATGAAAATAAATTAAGCGTAGCAGCAATGAATATGTTGCATTGGATGTGTGGTAAGATTAGATGGGATAGGATTAGAAATGACAGCATTAGAGAGAGAGTTGGGGTAACACCTATAGTAGAAAAGGTGGTGGAAACTAGGCTTAGGTGGTTTGGGCATGTAGAGAGAAGACCATGTAGATTTTGTAGTAAGGAGAGTAGATCAGATGAAGGGTAGTCAAATCACTAGAGGCAAAGGAAGACCTAGAAAAAGTATAAGAGAAAATATTAAGAAAGATCTAGAGATTAATGAGTTGGATAGAAATATGGTATATGATAGAGCATTTTGGTGTCGTTTGATCCATGTAGCCGACCTTACTTAGTGGGATAAGGTTTGGTTGTTGTTGTATATTTACTTTCTTAATAGCAGCCTAAAAAGACATAAAAAAAGTACTACAATTGAGCTTTATTTCTAAAAAAAGTTCTCTTATTATAACTGTTTTCATCTCTACCATTTATTTTGCCTTTCTTTTTACAGGTTACCTTGGAAAAGGTTATCAATCAATTACAAACTGAAAATGAATTGCAGAAACAAACAAAGGTAATTCAATTTGAATTGAACAGTTTTGATGAATGTGTGCATGACTCTTATCATGTCTGGAGAAGATCATTTTTGGTGAAATAAGTCTCTTTTTAAAAGAAAAGGCTCTATAAGGAAGCTTCATTAAACGCCAGTTATTTCTGAAAAATAAGCTAATGCAAAACACTATTTGAATTATATTTTATTATATATGTTTAATTATTAACTAGTATATTTAATTTGATTATCTGCAGACTGATCTAGAGCTGAGAATTGCACAATTGCATAATGAGATTCATTCCTTACTTCAAAAAGAGGTTAGTGTGTTTTAGTTCATATTCTTTTAAATATTTAAGAACATTTATTTGGAGATATTGTTTATCAATAGGTTTAAGATTTAATATTTAATATTAAATCATATGCAGGCTGGATTGGTGGAAAAAACAAATCTGTTACTGGGTGAAAAGGTAGTTTTGAGCCTAGCTTCATCAACATTGCAAATTTCTTCGCTCAGCGTATATATAACCTTAGCTGATTTCCCCCTTTTAGCTGTTTATATAAGAATAATATTTAGGACCATTTATTTGGAGTTATTGTTTATCAAGATGTTCGAATATTCAATATTATATCATATATGCAGGCTGGATTGATGGAAAAAACCAATATGTTACAGAATGAAAAGGTAGTTTTGAGTCTAGCTTCATCAACTTTCCAATTTCTTTCAATCACTATTTATTTAACCATAGGCTGTAGCTGTTTTCACCCTTATATAAGAATAATATTTAGATATTTTTCTGTTAATGGAATTGTGATTTAAATTCTAAATCAGCTATACATTCCTGCACAGGAGGGTTTAGAGCAAAAAGTAAATATTCTGGAGAGCAATTTGAGTTCCTTTAGTGAGAAAGAGGTAATAACTAGTCACTTTTCTCTTGTGTAATTGCATTGACAATTAGTATATGTTGTTTGCTTAATTTGTGACCTTAACTCTTAGTATAGGGCACTAGGTATAATCAGCACCTAATTTTGATCTGCTTTTTAAACAGAAATAATTGGATTTGAATAGAACAGTTTTTGATCAATCATGAATGTATGGATGGTTCTTGTGCATTATTTAAATTTTTCATCCTTATATATAGCTACTGACTGGTAAAACTTTGGAGATATTTTGTATGAAGATGTTTAATATTATATTTTATCATATATGCAGGCTGGATTGGTGGGAAAAACCAGTCTGTTACTGAGTGAAAAGGTAGTTTTGTCTTTGAGCCTAGGTTCATCAACTTTTCAATTTCCTTTATTCACTGTTTATTTAATCTTATCTGATTTCACCCCTCTTAGCTGTTTAAAACTTTAAATACTAAAAGTCTGCTATACATTTATTAAACAGGAGGGTTTAGAGCAAAAAGTAAAGATTCTGGAAAGCAATTTGAGTTCCTTTAGTGAGAAAGAGGTAATAACTTGTCAAATTTGCTACCTTAACGTTTTCTATTAAGTATACTCATCACCTAATTTGTCCGGGTACTTTTTTTAAAGAAAAAGAAGTAACTGGATTTGAATAGAACGGTTTTTGGTGAATGTGTAGATGGCTCTTATGCACTATCAAAATTTGTTATCCTTATATAAATTTAGCCATTGATTGGTATATTTAACTCGATTATCTACAGACTGGTCTGGAAATGAGAATAGCACAATTGCGTGAGAATAATTCCTTGCTTCAAAAAGAGGTGTTTGACTTAACGTTGTTCTCTTTTAAAATATTTAGGAGCTTTGAGTTTGAAAATCTATCTATCAAGTATTTCATACTCAATACTATATAATATGCAGACTGGATTTGTTGAAAAAACCAATCAGTTGCTGAATGAAAAAGCCATTTTGAGCCTAAAAGTGGTTAGAACTTCTTCATCAACTTATTTCCTACATTTATTGTTTATTTAACCTTAGCTGATCCTCTCCCCTGATACTGTTTTACACATTCCTTTTTCTGGGTTAGTGAAATTTTAGAACTGAATTCTAAATCCAATATATACATTATTTTACAGGAGAGTTTAGAGCGAAAAGTAAATCTTCTGGAGAGTGATTTGAGTTCTTCTGTTGAGGAAGAGGTAATGACTCGTCTTCTCTCTAGTGTGTTACTGTATTGAATATATTGTTCTCTTAAAACAACCTTAACTTTCCTGTGTTTCCGTCCCTTACAAGAGGAATATTGTGTATTTTATTTGCAGAACTCGACTAAAGAAGTTATTTCAAATCTCAAAGGAAACATCAGTATGCTACAAGTGCAGGTATGTACTTGATGTACATACAACTATATATGAATATTTTATACTGAAAACCCTAAGAAATTATTACAGATTATTATTTTCAAGTAGCATTATCCTTAATTTCCTCATAACTATCTTTGAAACATTATCATGTAGTGTTCAGTTTTGGAATCAGGTAACTAACAATATTAGCTTGGACTACTATTGCGAGTGAGCCATAACTGGTTTGAGTAGTTTTATGAGCATCAAAGCAGGATCCTGATCTTTTCTTAATTACGCTTTCTGGCTAACTTCTGTAACAATTCCGGCAATATTTTTAGTTGTTTTGGTACTTAAAACTGATTCATCACTACCTTCATATTGACTTAATGTTCTTTTGGCAATCTTGATCCCCTTCTGACATAAATGTTTTTCTTCTTTAAATAAGTCTTCTTTTCTGACCTCAATACCCTCACATATTGTTATTTGGTCATGTCCATTTTGTAACAAACCTGTGTTAATTCTGATATGGAAATTAAAAACAAAGCTTGGCAGGTGGCAGAGTTGGAAGAGTCCAAGAATAATCTTTTGCTAGAAAACCAGCAATTGAGGGAAAACATGTCAGGTCTTCATTCAACAATCCAGAATCTTGAAAACAGTATCTCTTCTTCCGCTTCACAGGATGCACCTGCAAAGGTTTGTTTGTGTTATCTTTATGTTTAAAATCTACAGTACATATTCATAGGAAAATACATTTTCTTGATATCTTTAAAAGAAGGAAAAGGTCATTGATAGTTTTATGACTGTGGAAAGGGATTTTTTATTCTATTCACGACTTGGAGTAGGAAGGAGAAAGAAGAACCTTTACTTTTTTCTTTCTTTTTATGTTGCTCTGACAATATTTTGCTTAATGATGGACAGGATAATGCTTCTGAAAACGAGGTGTTGAAATCTCAAATTGAAGAGGCCTATATGTTGGTGGAAAAATTGATGGCGGAAAATGCTGAACTTGTTGAGAAGGTAATATGCAGGGTTCTTGATGGTTTTGTTAATGACTTACTATAAGATTTGATTTGTTTTCCTCCCATGTATTAGTAGATTTAGATTGTTGGTTAGATTTTGTAGATAGTGTTGTGTGTTCTTAAGCCATTTGTATCCTCAGGTCCAGAAGCTATGTGTTGAACTAGATCGACGAGACACGGAAATTAGACTTTCTGGAGTTACTAGACCTGATGAGTTGATTGAATTTGTTAAACCCGCTGGTGTTGCCATTGCTGAACCTGAATCATCTGAGATTACGTCTATATCAGCACCGGAGTTGGATTCGTTGGAAAAGACTTTGGTTAATCATAATAGCGACTCTATTCATGCCGAGCATGCTATTGGGGTGATTTCAAACTCTTCACTGGTACCTGATGATTCTGATGACATTGTTCAAATTCCACTTGATGATAATGATGTAAGAGATATACAGCCACAGGATACCAAGAATGTGGAAAATGATGATGCTGTGCCAATAACAGATGCTCCTCTTATTGGTGCTCCATTTCGTCTGATATCGTATTTTGCTAAGTATGTTAGTGGTGCAGATTTGATTAACCAAAACTCCTCAAACACCAGTAATTGATTTTTGATAGTGGGTGAAACAGACAATTATCATTTTTGTTATGGCGGTCCATAATATACAGTAACCTCACTTACATTAGTCAGAATAGCAATATAGGTTTGGCCAAATTCGGCCATTTTTATATCTGTATGCCAATTCTTTGAACATTAGGAAATATTGTATCAGGAAGGAATTTAGAGTTTTATATTGTGGTTCTTTACTTTGTGTTGCTTTCATATATGGAAATGATACGACTCATGAGTAGGAATCGAGGGTGCGCTTGGGTATACAATTTAATTAAGTTCTTTTTGCATATATATATATATATATATATATATATATATATATATATATATATATATATATATATATATATATATATCATATAAGTTTTCATATACTGTATAAGTTATATATTGAGAGAATATTATCGATTTCACCAAGTTATAAGCCAAGATTTGTGTAAGCTGTCTTGATGAGTTTGTTGAAATATGTTGAAAACAGCTTATGAATATGTTGCAAACAATTTTCAAAACTCAAATATTTTCAATAGTGTTAATGTTATAAGTTTAATAAACTCCAAATAAGCTCTTCAATACACATTTGATAGACGGTAACTAGCCTGTGCCATGGCTGTTTATATAATAATTCATTTTGGTAATTAATGTACAAGCCATATGTTTTGCAATGACAAGCTTTTCGATGAAATATAAAACTTGCCCACTTCTGTGTTTTAATTAAAACAAAAAAATGTGTCAAAAAAAAAATTAAAACAGAAAAATAGTCATTTTTTCTTTTAAAAAATTGATCTATTACAAATTTACTAGTATGTTTTTGAGAAGTTAAAGCTGTCATCTAAAAAGGTGAAAAAAAATGGCAAAATGCTTAAAACATAAGCGTTTTTCTTTTGATGCTGAGTCCTAATCTTGACAAGTAGGCCCTATTTAAACATGGCAATGAATTTACATGCATGAACATGAGACACTTTGAATCTGTCCTCTGTGAATGGTAACTGGTGCTAATAAATGGATCCTCTGATGTCTTCAATCATCCCAACAACTTCTTCCATTGAAGGTCTTGTATCAGGCATCACTGCTACACATGCCATTGCCAGTTGCAACATCTGCACAAGTTCTTCTTCAATGTTTGAATATCTCATTAGCTCAACATCAAACACTTCAGCAGTCCATTCCTCTCTAACAACAGATTGGACCCATTTTGGAAGATCAAACACATCTTCATGACCTGAATATTGAACTGGTGTTTTCCCTGTCAGCATCTCAAGAAGAAGAATACCAAAGCTGTATACATCGGACTTTTGAGTGGATTTTCTGCTTTCGTTCATCTCTGGTGCTCGGTACCCTGGAGGACTTCTAGGAGAGACACATAAACTTGTTAGAGGTGTTAGGCCAAAATCTGATATGCAGCCTTGAAGATCTGCTGAGATTAGCACATTGGATGATTTTATATTGCCATGGACAAGTTTCCTTCCATTTGCTGAATGGATATGGGCAATGCCCTTAGCAGCGCCAGCCACGATCTTCAATCTTGAATCCCAATCTAGTTGAGTTCGTGCAGTTTCACCTGTTCCTGTCATCATGTTTCATATGACATAGTAAGAGAATGAAACAATCAGCAAATGGTAATGTCATATAATCAAATCATGTCTAATCGTACAATATGAAAAAGCTTAATTTCACTTTTGGTCTTCGAGATATCACGATTGTGCAATTTTGGTTCCTCAGGTTTTAATTACGTGAATTGGATCTTCAAGATATACAAATTGTTACATTCAGGTCCTCAGTTCATTAATCTTTAATGTCGAGAGCCTTAATGGTCGAGGGATCTGATTGTAGCAATTGAAATACTCGAGGACCCAATTTGTAATATCGGAGCTTGGGATATCAAAATCACACAATCGCGATACTTCGGAGACTAAAAGTGCATTTAGCCATCCTTGATAATATAGAATAATCCCAGAAAAAGTTCAAAATGAGAGTAATGAATTACCATGCAATAACTTGGAAAAGCTGCCAGATGTGAAGTAATCATAAACAACCAATTTTTCATCCTTTGAATAATAGTAAGCAAAAGGTGAAACCACATTTGGATGATGATCAAGTCTTTGAACAATCTCCATTTGCTGTTCAAATTCTTTTTTCACCACTGCCACTTCTTTTAACCTCTTCACAACCAACATTGTCCCTTCTTCCAAAATAGCTTTGTAAGTTGTTCCACAACTTCCCTTACCAAGCACTTCAGCTGAAGCTCTTAATAAATCATCAAGATCAAAATTATAAGAACAGCCTTCAAAAAATATTAGCCTGTTTCTCTCATTTTCTTGCAAACCACTTCCAAATCCCTCCATAAGCTTCTCACTCTTCTCTTTAGTTGCTACATTTTGTTCACCAATTTTTTTCTTCAAACAGCAGAACACTACTACAAGAGCTGGTAGAAGCATTGCTGCAAAAACTCCTAAAGCAATAGCAATTTTCCCCCATGTACTTAGCTTCTTGTTTGAAATATCACTAGGGGAAGAACCTAAAGAACATTGTTTCAAAGATGCACCACATAATCCAAAATTCCCCTTAAATGATGATGCATGAAACTTATGAAGCACTGAGGGGATTGAACCATTCAAGTCATTGAAGCTCAAATCCAAAATCTTAAGATTAGGAAGGTTAACAACATTAGGAATAGGTCCTATAAGAGAGTTATTTCGAAGGTTTAGTCCTATTAGATATGTCAAGTTTTGGATTATACTCGGAATTTGTCCGGTGAAAGAGTTATAGGACAAATCAAGAAACATAAGATGGGGTGGCAAATAATCAGAAATATGACCTGAAAAATTGTTATGTTGAAGATATATAAATCTTAGAGAAGGAATTGAAAATATGTCACTAGGAAGGTTTCCACTCAAGCTGTTAGACCTAAGACTGAGACTGATTAAACCATGTAGCTTACCGAGGGTGTTTTCCGGGAGAGAACCGCGCAATCCAACACCCGGAAGCCTCACGGAATGAACATGAGAGCCCTTAGGATTGCATTTAACTCCCACCCAAGAAGTGCATATTGAAGTATTGGAACTCCAATTGACTTTTTCACCATGATGTAATGCAGCAACAAAATCAAGTAGTGCTTGCTTTTCTGAATTTAGATCAGATTTAGTTTGAGGAAACACAAGTAGTAGTAAGAAAATTTGTATAGTAGCAAAGTAGGATTGTGTTCGTGGCATCATTAAGTGTTTCTCTAGTTTTGTAAGTTCCACTTGTTTTCCTAACAAAGGAGATTCCAAATCAACAATTGAATATATGTGATTGTGAGAAAGAAAAGTCTTTGTTTTTTTTTCTTTGTTAAAGCAGTGTTGTGTTGGTTTGATGATTGGTGATGGCAAGTAACGGCAAAGAGGAAGCAAGGACAAGCTTTAACGGCATATCTTCAGGAACACACAACCATAGAGAAAGAAAAAAAAGAAAAGCTTGTTAATAAAAGTACTACGGTATATATACATCCAGAAATATCTTTTTTAAAGATTTTATATTTAAAATAAATATTATTAGGATTTAAGATTTATATTGTAGTAAAAAAATAATTTATATTTTAGTTTAGAATAATTTAAGATTAGTTTGTTATTTTAAAAGATATGAGGTAGAAATGTATTATATAAAAAAAAAGATATGATGTAGAAATTTGTTTTTCTTGTAATTTTATATAAATAGTCATATAATTATGAATAATATATGAGGAACACGAAAATAAGAATATATATATATATTCTCCATATAACACTATAAAAATATATTTCACCTTTGTGATAAATTAAGAGCATCTAGATATCAAGGTAGAAATAGAAATTTCAACTATGTTGGCACTCCTATATTTTCCCGTCTTCCATCTATAGCACATATTATTATTAAAAAAAGAAAAATAAGATAATTACAAGGGGACTAGGTCTTATCCCAAGGAAATAAACGTAGAACAATATGAAGCATGCAAACTTTTATGTAATCCTAAAAGAGAAAATAGAAGTCCCTAGTAACTTAAGACGAATGAACCGACCGTCAGCACGGAATGACCCACGTACCCACTACTCCATGCAACAAACAGCAAACGAAGCGATGATGACTTTTTCAAGCTAAACGGTTCAAAATCATGGAGTTTGACATGTTACTATTATTTTCTTTCCAAAAAAGTTGTCACCGTAAATATATATATATATATATATATATATATATATATATATATATATATATATATATATATATATATATATATATTACCAACATGGTAGATACTTGCCCCTTAATTATTTTATATGCGTATAAAAAATATATTTGTTGGTAGTTATTTTGAAAGATTAGTTTCCGAGGTTGTCGCGAAAAATACCTTTAACTTATCAAATAAAATAATACTAACTTGTTTTTGTGATTTTAGAGTCGATTATATAACTTATACATTTTGATCATTTTTAGTGGGAGGTCTCCCATCCTAACTACTGTATATTTTTTCACTCACAAAACTAGAATTTAAAATCTTATAGTATATGAGTCTAGTTTTCCCTCGGACTAATATTATGTTGGTTTTTATTTCTTACTCAATCCATTCCAAAATATAAGAAAAAATTGGTTAAACAAAATTGATGTATTTAGTACAAATTTTTAACTAAATACATCAATTTTATTTAACCAATTTTCTTTTATATTTTGGAACGGATGGATGGAGTATATGTTTTTAAATTTAGTACTAGTAAATGTGAAAAGAACTTACATATGCTATCAAGTGAAATTATGGGTGTTTATGATTTGGGAGGCAGGCATTCAACGTTGAAGATTACTCAGCTTAAACTACACTCATTCTTCCTCATCCAACGGGCCAACCTATGGGATACATACTAAATTATTTAAGAATTTTTTTTGTTGTAAGGACTAAATTTTCTCTTTGCTCAATGGATACAAAATACTAACCAAGTAGTAGTACATATTTTTGTACACCTAGTAGTTATTAATGCAGATCTCGATGGAAGGTATGGGTTCCCTTGCCGTTTGCCCTCTTGCTATGAATTGAGTCACTACAAAATTTAATAAGATATTGTCGCCCAATCTGCTTCTCGCGCGTCCTACACGTTTTGATTTTTACCATTCCGCTATTTAAATAACAGACGTTATAAAAATGAATTTTTTTAAAAAAATGTCGTCCGCTAAACGGACGTTATAAAAACAAATTTGGTAGGATGTTTGTGGGGTGTATCTGCTACCTAAATGGCGGACATAATATTTTTATAAATTCGTAGGGTGCGCAAAAAAATGAGTAGGATGACAAAAAAAATTCAAATTTAATTTAGCAATTTTTCTAGTTTAGTTTTTGTTCCGGATCATGCATATAGAAGAGTCAAGGATTCAATTAATCTTGATCGTAAAATAAGTGAAACATTGAGCTTAAGGTACACATTGAAATTATGCAAAGGGTGTTGACATGATTAAATTTGAATTGAGATAAGGTGAGTGAGTGTGTGCTATAACAGTTTAGACCATCTCCAATGGTGTAGTACCTATTAGGTACTCATGGTACTTATTAGGTACTACCATTGGAGCACAACACATTTTAGTACCTAATAGGTACCACTTCTAATATAAGAACTCTCTCTCTCTTCTTTTTATGGGACCCACTTTATTTAATATATTCAAAAAAAATTAATTTGGCAATATTATTTTAAATTAAATTTCAAATTTTAATGATGTGTAGTTATTGATGGGACCAATTTTAGAACTTTTTAAGAAATGCTCCATTGGAGAGGTTGAGTACCTATTAGGTACTATTAATTAAAAAAATAATAAATTGATGATGTGTCTATGTGGGACCATTTAAGTACTCAAAAATGGAGTGCTCCATTGTGGATGCTCTTATATAGTTCTACATTGTGTTTTATCATGTTGTGACATTAAATAGGATTTAGATAAATGGGTGGTATTATTAGTGACCAAGGGACAATTTTTTAGAATATGTAGCTTTGATATGGTAGAACTATTTGTTTAACGTTGCTTCTTTATAGTGAAAATTATGTGTACAGTAGAAACTCTTTAAATTAATATTCGGTAAATTAATAAACTCTCTAAAATAATAAATTTGTTCGGTCCCAATTTGGGGCAATGTAAAAAATTGAAAAATTCGATAAAATAATAAGATAATAATTTTTCGGGAGATCCCTTTATAATTTTTGGTCCCAAGAAAATCATAAATTAATAAGTCATAGAAACTGAAAAAAATATATTATACTCTATTGAAATATGATTAAATAGTTGTCTGTTTTTCTTTAAAGTTCAAAAGTCCTTATTGATTTCCAAAGCATATGAACACAGTAGTTACTAATTTACGTTGAGTCTCAAGGTTCGCTGCAACGTAATTCTAGAGGCATAGACTAATTTGCCTTTTTGTTTGGTATGTACAGTATAATTACTTAAAAACTTTTTAAATTAATAATTATTAATTTATCGATAAATTAATAACTCTCTAAATTAATAAATTTCTCCGATCCTGACATTATTAATTTAAAGAGTTTCTACTATATATTAAAGTCATGTGCCTGTACCAAAAAAAAAAAGTCATGTGCCTCCCTAGAAATAAAGGACCACAAGTAAAGTCTAAGGCTTCCCATTTTTGTGGTCCATATATCTGTTTGAAACAGTTAAGAGGCAGTAAAAAAAATTATTTTATTTTTTGATAGAGGCAGTGAAATTATTGTTCAATTAAGTGATCATTTTTAACTTACAAAGAAGGCTACAAATTTACAACGGACAATTTCTTTATTATTTTATAGGGTTGAATAAATGCTTTTGTCTCAAGCCACTAGATTTAGTCTAGTAAGGAGAGATTTGAGTAGTATGCTAGAAATTCTGGGTTGGATCCTCAACTTAATTGTAAAAAAAAAGAAAAAAGAAAGGGATGTTTGCAACTCCAACAATATCAGCCATAAATAACAACTAATTTGAGGAGGAACTTGCTCATAAATAATCAAAGCACGACCACCATTACATTCCATACTAGCCAAACTATCGGCGCACAAATTGGTTTTGTGATATGAATGACAAATCTTCACCTCCCAATCTAACTCCAACAACCCTCTAATTCTTCGAATCAACAACATACCACCAGTCCACCACCACTACTATCCCCATAATGCCCGGTAACATATGCTTCACAATATTCATCTCAACTCGACGAAATCCTTATTTTATTACTACTATTTTTTATTTGTTATCTTGTTCTCTCCCTCCCTCCTTTTTTATATTCCAGAAATTAATTTATTGAACAAAAAAATATGATTAAGACTTAAGAGATGCACTATATGTGCCTCATAAATTCAATTTATATTTTTATGTTCTGAACATAATTTCTAGAACACATCATTATACATTTAAAATAATATTTTTGGAGTAATTTAACTTCTTCAAAAAAAAAAAATTATTTTTGAAATGCATACATTAGTATTTGATATTCGTGTTTCTGAAATTAAATACAAAATTCATTTTTCATAGAATGGGTGAAAGATTCAACAATTTTTTTGTTGTTGATACCTTTAGGTACATCTAAAGTATTGGACAAATATGATTTACTAAAATTCTAAAAATATTGTGAGGACGTTGTTTTCCTACATTCAACGCGTAATAGTGAAGTGCTTGAACTTCAGTAAACTTCAATTAATGACATATTGTTTGGAAAAACTTATGAAGCTGATTTATTTATTTTTTTGTTTTTCACCGCTGGTTGAATCTGATTTGTGGGTCAGTTCTGGCATCAAGTGGTTCAAGTCTCCTTCCCGATCGCAGTTGGAAAAACTTATGAAGCTGATTTTAGTTGAAACAATAATAATTTTTGGCTAGTTTTTTTTTTCTTTCTGAATTACTATGTTATAAGTACAGAATTTTCACCGTTTAACGGCGACTAATCTTCATCGGAGAATCATGTATCATACAAGGTGAATTCTTTCCCCCTAATCGATTTTTTTGATACACAGGAATCATAAATTGAAGTATTGAACCCCTAACCACTTGCTTCAGGGACCAAATCCTTTACCACGTGAACAGTTATTGCACTATATGTGTAGGAGCTGGGGTTCGAACCCTGAACACTTCACTTATTAATATATAAGGTGAATTTTTTAGCTACTAGGCTACTTGATAAAAAAAAAAATTAAAATGGTTTGATATTTAAAGTACTTCCAAAAAAAAAATAGTTAGAAAAAATAATAATTGTCCCTAAATATAAGTTTATTACTTTTTTTCTAAACATACCTTTATTAATACTATCTGTAACTTGACGTCTTGCCCGTGCGTTCGCACGGGTCATATAATGTGACATCGATGAATTGTGAATTTATTATAGCATAAGAATTTTTAATATATTTATCTGTGTAATTAGAAAAATGGATGTTATATAATCAAAGTAAATACTTCATTTTTTAATAAAATATTCAAGTATAATGTAAATATAACTTCATTAGTTATATAAGCTTTCGATGATATACAATACTAAACATTTCTAAAAATTTCATGATAAACCATATTTGAAGTGGTATCTGTAAAGTTGCCGTCATCGTCAACCAACAAAATCTTTAACCCATTTTTCGACGTAACTCTTGATATATTTCAACATACTTTAGTAATTGTCATTGACTCTTGTTAATAATCATAACAAATGATAGAGGATAATTTCAAAAAAAAAAAACTGATACAAAATTAAGTTTAGAGGCTCTATCTATTCTATGTGATGCCTACATTGGTAAGTGGCATAATTAATAAGTCCATAGTCTCTCATTGGAAACACTAATAAATCATAGACTCTCATTGGAAACACACGCTTATGTAGTTAACAACATACTCCCTCCGTCCCAAAATATAAGCAAAAATTGGTCAATGAAAGTTGATGTATTTGATTTAAAATTTAGTCCAGATACATTCACTTTTGTTGACCTCCTTTTGCTTATATTTTGGGACGGAGTAGTATTTATTATATTTTTTTATGCAAATCCTTCCGCTATTGTGGATTCCCGCCCTTGTAAACATGAGATTAGATTTTGATTGTTGCATTGTTATTCCTATTATTATATATAAAGAAGATAAAGATTTTCATCAAAGGTTCCTATAATAAGGAACGAAGGGAGTACTATTTTTAAATTAAAAAATCCTGAAACTTTTTTTTATTGAAAAATAGAGTTATTAAAAAACAACTATAAGAGAAAATTACACTATTCTCTCCCATACACAGTGCTCAAAATTAGTCACCAATGTTCAAAGTCATTCAAACATGAGTGTAATTCAAACATTTCTTGGAGAAAGTAATTTATGTAAAATTCAACTAAACTCAACTTTAGTGTTCATTGCCAAGAGGAAAATAAACACTCAAACACATTGTTTGCACAAAAACTTTTGACAAGTGCATACAAAAACTTTTGTATGAAAATTCTCATCCACCCAAGAAAGTTGAACCTATATATCATGTAATCTTTTTTCTGCATATTATTGTATAAGAGTAAAATCAAATTTAAATCCACTAATTTCTCTGCATATTGCAGAAAACATACAATGCATCTTTACTTTCTTTTCAACTTGGAGCTTTATAAGAATTGGAACATAAATAACATCTTACAAATGCATCAAGCACAACCTCTTTAGATGCTATAAGAGGCCAAAAGGCTCAGGCAGGTTCTCAAATCCATTATCGAATAATAACGAGCCTTGATCAATTTTATCATCAGCACTATGTAGCCAGTTTGTATTCTTTAAATCTTCTTTAAGCAACAATGCATCGTAACGAGAACTCTCGTAGATGTCAATTTCACTCAGTTTTGCTGCGTATTGTCTTTCATCTATCTCTCTTCCTTTTATCATATTTCTATTGATACCGTTTACCACATCAAAATGATTTCCATTGTTTTTGTTTAGGAGGTTTCTGTTCACTTCGATAGATGTTGGTGGAGCACTTGAACCACGATAAGATTGGCTCTTGGGAGTGGAGTTTCGAATACTTTGCGGAAAGAGTGTGGTGCTTGATAGTGCACGATTTCCTGAGCCGTTCCTTATATCCTGTTAAGAATAAAAAGTACATGGTAAGTTAAGTTTGGGAGAAAGAACAAACTTGCTTTAAGCATGCATCTTCTCAAAGTAAGCTTCAGCAACCAAATAAATACTTTTTGTAGTACATAGCAAGAAATATGATAAGCCTAATAACTAAGTTACTTATTCTATCTCTGATATTTGATCCTACAAAAGTTTACTCCTCATTTACCCTTAATTTATTTAGTAAAAATAAAATACATTTAATACATGCTTTTGGTTTTTGTAAAGGTACAGAGGGAAAAACACGCTTAATTGTATCCTGGTTTCCTAAAACAACCTAAGTCGTAAGAGTAGGGACGGAGGGAGCATATATCAAGTATTATGGCCAAAATATAGCATAAATGACAAGGATTGTTATATCATCTGGAGAATGATTTTCATTTAAAGAAATTTTGTGCTATAAATCCTTCAACCTAATGTCTCTACTATGATCATGCATAAAATTTGAACCTGCTAAAAGTTGAGACTCGAGAGTCTAGTCAATAAACGTTCATTGTTAATCAAGCAAGACTGGAAAAGTAGAGTATACAAACCATGTGCTTGATAGCCATATCCAAGGATTTCTTTGAGATAGTCCTCCCAAATCCAGAGTTGTCAGGTGCAGTGGTTGAGGCCTTAACCGATCTTCTTGAAACTACCTCAGGAGCATGTGACACTTTCCTCGGCTCAAGAACATCAGCTTGATGGCCATTGGCAAAGCCACGACTTTTACTGACAGGTTCTGTTGATCTTCCCCTACTGACAATAGGAGATGAATGTCGCCTTGGCATATTAACTGACGCTTGAGGTTCAGAATTATTTCCCTTCAAAGTGCCTGCACCAGGACGGGACCTGCCTGCAGATAGTGGCCTATCAGGTAATGTTGTTCTAAGGTTTGGTGGTGTATCAAGGGGGAAATCAGGTGGAACAACTGGCTGTGGCGGGGCTCGGACTCGTGGACTTGGTGAGCTTGCCCGTGATGATGGTGCCGAACTACGTCCGCTCAATGAAGGACGTCCGGCTGAAATTGAAGAACTTATTGTAGACGAAGGAGATAAAGAGGGTATTGAACTCCTACGAGTTGGAGTAGAAGGACGGGACAATGACCGAGTTGATGGTGCAGATGGGGAATGTAAGTTTGCAGGAACCTGAGGCCTAGAACTAGGAGTGGATGGCCTTGAGCTTTGTGACGTTGGTCTAGGTTTTTCCACAGCAGAGCTGGTAGAAACTGAACGTATTCTAGAGGGTGTCGAGGACCTTGATGCAGTTTGACGGGAAGTAGGAGTGGAAGGCCTTGCCGAAGGTGTCGAGCGGGTAACAGGAGAAGATGGCCTAATGTAAGATGAAACTGAGGCTGAGCTTGTGTTAAGGATATTTGCGGAGTTGGATCTGTTTGAAGAATAGTTGTTGTTATATTGTGAGTGTGAAGTGGAGACCGAAGGGCGAGTCACTGAACTGCTTCTTGCTGGTCTACTAGAGTGATTGTTGCTTTCAGATTGTGATACTGAAAGCTGAAATAAACAAGATTAAGAAGTTAAACTTAACAGCACCTAGAAAATCATTTTGAATAGGACAATATATTATGAATTAGTTCTCCAAGTAATCACTAAGCTCAAAGTTACTAATTGGTGAATATCCATAAGCATGTTGATTAGGGAAACCAACTTAGAAAACAGAACATACACATTGCCTTTTCCCTCATCGAAACAAATATGTAAGCATGGATACATACCGGTAACATATACGGATTTTTTTTTGTAGAAAGGTTGGATATAAAGTATAAACTATAAGAGGACCACACATACCCTTGAGGCCTTAGTAGTAGAAGTTGATCTACTCAAACTTCTTCTTGGAGGCGCCAAGGTTGATTGTGATTCACTTTCTGATGATGGAAAAACCGGGGTCCCCGGGGGAGTGAGAAGCCTAATAACATAAAACATTGATTATATTACAAACTATGCTACCAGTAGTTTTTATTTATTTATTTATTTCATTTTTGTGTTATAAGTCAAACTATTTATAGTTGCATTTCATCATTTCAAATTTCAAATAGTAAGCCAACAACTAAAATACTATAACCTAAATGTAATTGAATTGGTTAATTGGTTATTTATGAGTTCCAACATAAATAGTTACCTGCAATTAATTCCAGATCTGGAATTGGTTAATTCCAGAATATTTTCTAAGGGAAACTGCTAATAATCCACATAAAAACATTAAAATCTATTTCTTTCCCTCTTTCTTATTTTGGCCAAATTCAATCTCTACTAATAATAGATCATAATGAATTTGAATGTAAATTGTAACATACATACCAATCATAATCATGCTTTCCTCCTTCTACAGATGACAACATATCCTCAATCCCATTTCTAGCCGGTTTCGCTGCTCCAACCGAGAGTCTCCCCAATTTCACAGAAACTGAATCCACAAATAGCAATCACTTAATATCATAAAACAAATAGAAACAAAACAAAAATTGCATAATCCAAAAGCTAAAGCCTAATTAGCAAACATCCTTAACAAGACAAAATAGCTTAAATTAATTGACATCATCCCAAAAAACACAACTTTCACAATCAAGTAATCCCTTTATGAATAGCAATTATCCACAATCCACAATCTATAATCTATAATACTATATAATAAAAATAAAGCTACTTTTTTCATTTGACATAACCAAACATAACATCCTTTTCATTAAACTAAAATGAAATAAAAACCCGAATTCAAATCATGGCTGAAACAATTTTTTGTCGGACTTTACTTACTTATTACTTCGCAGCTGAATTCTGAATTACCAGACAGAAACAAAAACATGAAACAAAAACAAAAGTAAACAAAAACAAAACAACAAAAAAAACATGTTTTTGGAGAAATTAAGAATGAGATATCAAAAGGGGTGATGAAGTACCATCAGAAGAATCATCTGAAGAAGGTAAAGAGAGAGAACGACGATTGTTAGAGAAGAGATCAAGAGAGTTATCATCATGGTTGGAAACACCATTAGAATGATTGAAAGTGTTACTTCTTCTGTTATGGTTAATGGATCCATAAAGAGACTCTCTTCCATATCTTCCATTCATCATGGTAAGTGATGACACTGTCACTACAACAGCAAGAACAAGATCTAAGAGAGTTGAAAAAGTGGTGCAATGCAATGGTGTTATTTGTATATATTAGATCTACACAACATGGTTGCTTTGTTTGCTTGGTTGGTTATATGTTTCTTCTAATCATGTTTGATTATTTATGTTTTGTTTTTTGCTTGTTGAGGTGGGAGTGTCAGAAACAATTAAATATGATGAAAGGGGGGTGTGTGTGAGAATTGAGAGATTGAGATAGATTTATGGATACTCACATGGCATTTTTTTCTATATTGGCCCACTTTTTTTTTGCTTACTTACTTACTCATATACATACATCATCATTCATCATATAGATCAAGGTGAGATCTTTCTTTGTTTTTTACACTTTGCTGCTCATGTGTGTGACCCATTGGCACATGGCTTGTGATGGGATGATGGGATGAAACCTTCCTTTCTTTTTCTTCTCCTATTTTTTTTTATCAACAATTTAATTTTAATGATAAAAAAGTTTAATAATTTTTAGGTTTTATTGTCATTTTTACTCACTCATATAATTTGTTTTTCTATCTTCAAATAACTCGGTTTACCGTCTCAAACTCTCGAATTTAATAATAGTAAAGTGACATATTTTAAATGACGTGACATATAATTTAATGATGTAGGATCATTCTGAAGTTGAAATTGAAATTTTAAGAGAATTTTCTTGTTATATTGGTATTGATGATTTCACGGAAATGGATTCAGAGCAGTCAGCCATGGTGCAGTCAGGCTACAGTCAGCTGCTCTGAATCATTTGATGAAAATTGGACGGCTCAGATCTCAGTGCAGTTTTAGTTTTATAAGATATAAATATTTTAACTTTAACTCTGAACCGTCCGATTACAAATCAGACGACTATGATCTACTGACTGCATGCAGTCACAATCATTGACTGCACCCAATCCATATCCTGATTTCACATTATCAAGTTGCATAGCATGTCATACCTTTTTTTTTTCTTTTTCAAAAAGACCCTAATCTTTTTGCTACTTGTCTCTTATGCTTATGTTAGTGTCTTTCTTAATTTTCAATTTACACTTCACTATCACTGTGGTGTTTATTTCTGCTTTGCACCGGTCATTGCTTGAGAGGGGATTTGGATTTGGTGCTGTTGAAAAAGCACGCAGTTTCATGCTGTTATGTATTTCAGCTGTTCATTCTTGATCGGACATCTCAGATTAAATACAAATAAAGTAATCATCAAATGATCTCATCCATCAATACTTGATCGGACGGCTGAGATGCTCAACAGCGTGAAACTGTGTGCTTTTTTAACAGCACCAAATCCAAATCCCTTGAGAGGAGAATCTTGTTATGCAAATGCATATTGACAATTCCATGTTACCGCAAAACCAACATTGCACATGATGGCTACTACAAATTTTTTTGCAAGGGTTTTAATACTATTGTATTGTTAAATTAAATGATAAAATATACAAAGTTCATTTTAAAAATTATTACTAGTATTTTCGAAGCAAAAGACACTTATTAGTATCATTTTGCTAATAAATTAATGATCCATCCTAATTAAAAGTTCAAGTCCTTAATCCATAACCAACGTTATATATTTTTAGCTTTTGACTAATATGGACAAGTGAGATAAGTTTTCAACATGCATAAGTTTATTTTTATCATTTGATCAATAAATTTTATCATTAGATAAAATAAAATGTGAAGCATTTGGTAGTGAAAATAATGTAACCAAAAATAAATAAATAAATAAAATGTGAAGTGACATATTAATCTAATAGTAAAATTTATTGATCTAATAGTTAAAATAAATTTATAAATAGTAAAAATTTGTCTCACATGTGTACCGTAAACTTAATCTAGATTTTTTCTTGTCAAATAGTTTAATGACTAAAAATTTCACATTTAAGATAAATAAGTAAAATGATCGGAGTTCAAACTCCGACGTCCTACATATATAATGCAATCTCTACTAACTAAGGTAAGTTTAGGAGACACTAAATCTATATTTTCTATTATGGCAAGACAATGATAATTTTGGCTTTAGTTGGTAGTATAGTTATAATAATTAGGAGACGATGGAGTAAGTGAGTGAGATAAAGGTATGTAAAATAACCTGCTCCTTTTCTTTCTCGCAAATATATGAATATTAAGGTGCATTTTAAGAGACGTTGCAACTAACTTTGGCTCTAAGTCCATCAACCTAATATTCTCGATCTTTCGACCTTTTTTTTTTCTTTTTGTAACGAGGTCAAAGAAAGAATATAGTAACTTATTTTCTTGCCACATTATTCTTATGTGTGCTACATGATAAGACATGGCAAAATAGATTAACAAGAATTTGTGCAAGTGGTATCGGTCTTTTTAAGTAAGTGGTGAGAAGTTTATTCTTACGCTACAAAATAGTGAATGTTAAGTCACAAATGAGTTATTGTGGATTTCTATTATGCATATGTTGGATCATTAATCCAACATTGGCCTTATATGTAAATAATTATACATCGTGGATTGTCACTCAAGTTAAACCCAATTAAAAGTGATCTACCTCAAACTTGATGGTGTAATTTTATGAAGAGAGAAAGTAGGTTTTTGGTGACCATGAAACAACTCATGGAGATATAATTTTTGGAATTTTTTTTTCTCGACCCCAACATTTAACTCTTTACTCCTACAAATAAATCAATATCCCCATTTTATCCCTTTTGAAAAATTAAAAAATGAGTTTTGAACGCTTACCGTGGCTAATATGAACATTTTTTGGAACACTTATTTTAATGTTTTCCGGTAACAATTGTATACCGGAACAGTTGGGAAAAAGAGTTCTGGTGTGAGATTTAGCCATGGTTAAATCGTGGCAAAAACTAGACACTAGATTCTGCAAGAACAAGTAGTAAAACCGTAGCTAAATCGTGGCTAAAGCACAAAAAATATGGATTTCAAGTGCAGACTGAAGAGAAGCCTCAAAAAAATTCATTTTTCTTCTCACTTCCAGTTTCCGGCTGCTTCGCCACCGTGCCGGATACCTAAATTCCCCCAAAAAATTCCCAAATTAAACCCAAAAAATCCAAAATCCTTTTTTAAACACTTTTTATCAGTTTTAAACACAAATCAAACCCCAAAACAAATAAATAAAAGTAAAGAGATTAAAACCCCAAAAATTAAATTTTGTTATTCTAATACCTCTTTTGTGTTTCTAATTCTTCCTTTTATGGATCTGTTTATGAGATTTGTTTGTTTTTTTTTTTTTTCTGGTATGGGCTGAAGGGGGGAGAAAAATTGAAAGAACAACACAACATCAGTTGTACCCTGCATATGGCGACACCGTAAGTTCCGCCATCGGTGGGGATCTGCAGCGCGTCAGTTTTTATCCCAAAAGAAAGGTATTACGACAATATTTTTTAAAACAGGGGTATTGTTGTAAAAAACGATTTTTTAGGGGCAATTGAAAAAAAAAATCCTAAATTTAAGAAACTTTCTGAAACTGTGCGATATTCAACAGCAGTAAATCCAAATCCCACCGCATATTCCATTTATTGAACTCTCCATTTACCCAGTTACTTTCATTGATATGCAACACGTGGCAGTGAAAATTTTGAAAGGTCCAGATTAAAAGTTTTAAATTCATCTTCTTTATGCTAGTTCCATCGTCTTCATCCCATCATCTTCACCTGTCGCCGCCGGCGCCGCCCTCTCCCTCTATGTGGCAACGACGCTCTTCCATATATACACAACGACGCTCAATCTCACTCTCTTATTGCAAGAACAAAGAGGATCAAGAACAATAGCAGCAAAATTAGACTGATTCGTGATGACAGCGGCGGGACGGTGAGGTTCGATCATGACATCAACGACGGTGAACTGGCGGTGAGGAGATGCATAGAAAATATATTAGTAATCTTCTTTCTCTAATGGAACAGATCGAAAATATATTATTGTTTTTCACATTCATCTTAATTTGATTTTGATTTCTGCAAGATTTTCCCAACTTTTTGAGGAACTTTTACGAATCTTTGCAGAATTAAAGAATTGTGATTCTCAGTGGATTCATCTAACACTCCATTTTATCCCACTTCCCACACTCATCCATGGTTTCTTCTTTGATTTCTCGTGCTTCACGGAAGTTTCTCAAACCTACTCTCCTTTCTTCTAGCTTCTCCTCTTCTATTTTCAATCCCTTGATTCCCTCTCATCCAAATCCCAGTCAAAATATTTCAATCACTTCATTTAAGCCAACCCACATTGGGATTTATGATCATCACTTTTGTAAAAATGTTGGGTCACTCTCAAATTTTCAACTTGTTGTGCATATTTCTACATCACCTTTGAGATTAGGTCAGGATAAGGAAAACAAGAATCAGAGTAGTATTAGTAGTTGTAACGTCAGTAGTGGAGGGGGTGTCTCTTGGATTGATTTGTACTTGCATACGTCGGTTCAGCCTTATGCTCGCCTTGCTCGCCTCGATAAACCGATTGGAACGTGGCTGCTGCTATGGCCTTGTGTGTGGTAAGAGTTTTTGTTTAATTATATTATATGATTAAAATGCTCTCACTTCTCACTATGATAAGAACATAGAGAGATTACTAGCTTTATTGATATGGAATTGATTAGTGATTTCACTGATTTGAAATATGTTAGGTAGGTAGTACTTGTTGTTAATCTCAGATAGCGGCGCGTAGCCCTAAAAAATGCTATAGCAGTAAGAAGGAATGCAATATAGCTGTAAGAATGAATGCTATAGCGGTAGTGAAAACCAGCCTTATAGCATAGCAGAGAGGTGGTCTAACGCTAGGCTATACCGCTATAGCGCCGCTATTATATGGTTACACTTTTGAAATTGGTAACGAGAAGTTAAAAACAATAACTAGTGGAGTAACCTGCCCTGGGACTCGGAGGGGGTCGACCTTTACTTGGTCCCCAGGCGAGCGGACATTAGTGTTAAGTTGTCGGCATGGGGACACTCTGTGGGTAGGGTAGCCAGTGATGGTTCTGATTTAAAAAAAAAAAGAAGCTACCTAGTGACAAAAATAGGTCCCTTTATTCTGTCAGCATAGTGCTCTATTCTAAGTTTGTTTTCTTTTTCCATGAGATATAGGTCAATAACCTTGGCTGCACCCCCGGGGCATCTTCCTGATTTGAAAATGTTGGCTCTGTTTGGATGTGGGGCTTTGCTTTTGAGAGGTGCTGGGTGTACTATTAATGATCTTATTGATCGGGATATTGATACAAAGGTAAATGTCATTGCTTTTTCTTTTTCTTCTTGCTTATTGTGTTTCAAATACTGTTAAATTATCAATTTACGAGTGTGAAACTTACCTATTTTTTCAACATTCATAGAGCCTAATAGAAATTAGTTTTTTTAAACACCCTGTGATTTTGTTTTTGCAAGAATTAGTACCATTTAAGCATGGTTAATAGCTACTCAATATGATGAAAGCCAGGTATTAGTCTAGCTAAACATTTCCCACCCATCAGAATAGCATTGGAGACCTTGGTTGCTGTCTTTTTTGTGTTTATTCCTATGATGTCACATTGTGAGTTTGTTTTAATAGAAACATAATGGGATTCATATCACAAAACAGAGTAATTGAATAAGGAAAAAGGAATTGCAATTGTATTAATCAAATGGTGAACAATTACAATAGACTCAATGACGTAAAAGACTGATAACGAGTAACCAAAACTGATAGCAAGAAGCTACCAATTCCCTAAGCCAGAAGGCCTCCGCAATTCGTATCTGTGAATGCACAACTAACAAAAAATACTCGCTAAAACTCTCTCTTTCTCCACAAAAAATTCTATGCATATCTTAAGCCACACCACCCTTCATATTCCTTTCCCACGTCTTCTCTCATAGACTCTCCACACTTTGGGCTTAGGTCCATATTCAAGGCCCAATTGAGAATCCTCATTCACATTCCTATCAAAACACTTCATGTTTGTTGAGCAGATGATTGCCTGTTTTTCCCATTTTTTATGTGATCTTACATTTCAAGTTCTGACTATTTTTTATATAATCTCATATTGCAGGTAGAACGTACAAAATTGAGACCTGTGGCAAGTGGTATTTTGACACCATTTCAAGGACTTTCTTTTCTTGGATTTCAACTGCTTTTGGGTCTTGGTATTCTTCTACAACTGAATAATTATAGGTTAGTGTTAATTTTGTCTTCCCAGATCTCTGGTAACATCTACATGCGTTATGTTGGGGATTTAGACTGTGAAATTTACAATATCTCAATCAATTATTAAACATGGCACGTATGATCTGTGTTCTATGTCCTTCACTGTGGTGGTGTGGCCCTGATTGCCAAAGCTGAAAGCTCCAAATCCTTTTTATTTTCTTATGATTAAATATTGTATAGATTGTTTGAAACAAATTAGCCAAATTTCTTTCTTAGAATAGACTATTAAAATATTAAAAATTGGATGAAATTAAGTTAAAATTATAAGAGCAGAATGAGGAATGTTAATCTCCATTAAACTTGTGCCACATAGAGTACAGGATAAAGGTACTTCTTTGTTACATGCATAGTCTCACACAACTGCCTCTTCTGCATGTTAGCCTCGGCCATTGTCAAAACTGATTCAATTGTTTGATAAGAAAGAACTTTGTGTGGGAAACAAGGAGAATATAACATTGCTATATATACCTTGCAAAACACTGTTTTGCAAGTGTCATCATCCATATATACTTGTCTATATGTGTTATCATTATTTCACATGCAAGCATAATTAAATCAAAGTAAAATACGAAATGTGATTTCTGCTCATGCATTCATTAATACTATTTGGTTTGTCTTTTTGGCAGCCGTGTTTTGGGCGCCTCATCCTTGTTGCTTGTCTTCTCATATCCATTAATGAAGAGGTTTACATTTTGGGTAATGATTTTTCTCATTTCTTCTGGCAAATTTTATTTTTCTTCTTATGTCTTAATTATTCCTTTGATATATGATCTCATTTATATGGTACTCTCCTGCTATATTGGTTAGCCTCAAGCATTTCTTGGCCTGACCTTTAATTGGGGGGCTCTGTTGGGATGGGCAGCAGTTAAAGGAAATCTGGATCCATCTATTGTGCTGCCACTTTATGCCTCTGGAGTTTGTTGGACTCTTGTGTATGATACTATCTACGCACATCAGGTAAAAACAGTATAGTTTCTTGGAAGACATTATTATGATTTACTTCTCTGTCCTACCTTTTAATTGCTTCATGATTTTTATTAATTTTTTTGAAAGGTTAATTGCTTCATGATCTGCACTGATTATGTGAAATAAGAATAGGTCTATGTTTATGAGTGTTTTTGCTTTTGTTCCGTCACTTTTCCTGCCATTGGCCATATTATGCTCTCCTTTAGATATGGGGTGTGTAAAAGTCACGGTGTAATTTTAATTTCAACCATGTTCAGATAATATCATTGTCTCTTAACAGTTTAGGTGTTATACAAAAAAGAAGACAAGACTGCTTAGTTTCCAGTATACTCTACAAAATTCTTTTGGTTAAAACAACTTAATCAAAATCTTATGCATTCAGGATAAAGAAGATGACTTGAAAGTGGGAGTTAAATCAACAGCTTTACGCTTCGGTGATTCAACTAAGGAGTGGCTTACTGGGTTTGGGATCGCAAGCCTTAGTAGTCTTGCTCTCAGTGGATTTAATGCTGAACTAGGTATTTATTTATTTATGAACATTATTCTGCTCTCTTTTTCACGAGGTTAAATAATTGTTTTCTGTGTCCTGATTTATATGATTGGAGCAGGGTGGCCATATTATGCATTTCTGGGAGTTGCATCTGGACATTTAGGCTGGCAAATATGGACAGTTGACCTTTCTTCTCGTTCTGATTGCAATAGGAAGTAAGTTTGTGAAGATATTTGCATAAATTTATGATTTAATTATCCTAAAGTCCATCTTTTGAAAGGGTCTCAATTCTCAAATCTTTATTTTATTGGCTCGAACATTTATTGCAGCTTCAATATATTCTTTTTAATGGTAAATACCAGAGACACAAGATGGCATAATTACTGTTTTATATCGTCAAACCTCAACATATAAAACCCCCTCCATAGTTCAGTGATTGATCAATTTTTCTGTTAATTACTTTTCAAGTGTTCTATTGATGGATTGCACTGTGTTGCAAATATTTCTGATGTATTTAAATTAGCTATGATATAATATAGCGTTCAGTTCTCTCCATTTTAACTATGATATAATATAGCGTCCAGTTCTCTCCATTTTAACTATGACATGGTCATTTCTTTTCAAACTATGACCTGACCTTCTTTCTTTTCCCCTCCTTCAGATTTGTATCAAATAAGTGGTATGGAGCTATCATATTTGGTGGAATCCTAGCTGGAAGACTATCATTATAGGGTAAAGTTTGCCTTATAGCTATATATAGTAATAACAATTTTTAATCTGACCACCCTATGACGTGTCTGATAACACCTTTGTATTCTTCCTTACGTTTATCTTGTATAGAACATGCTTCTGGAGACAATTTTTATACTCGTTAAATGTTGAAACATATTTTTTCCCTTGTGGATGAACTGTTGAAACATGGTCCTTGACATAATATTTTTGCACCAAGGAATGGAATAGTTTTATCAAATCTAGTTTCATTGAAATAATTGAGAAATGGTTGGATTGGAAGAATCACGAACTGATGATTACATGAGATGCTGGTAACTCTGATGCACTTCTTTTGGAGTAAATTTATGTAGGTCCATCTCACCGAATAACTTGAGCCCACTTTGTGTTTAGTGACCTCCCCTGCGTCATGTTTATAAGCATAAAGTATTGATAAATTTTTGGTCCCAAATATAAGCAATTTATGACTAACTTTTATTGCTATTGCTATGGCTATTACTCCCTCTTGACAAAATATAAGCAAGATTCATCTTTTTATGTTCATTGCATGATACCCTTTATTTAATTCAAGTTTTATTTTCGAATACTTCAGCATTAAATAGATCATTAAGGTATTTTTGAGAATGCACTTAATTTTTTATTAGATCAAGAATATTAGTTATACTTAACTAAATTTCATAATACGTTTGAGGTTTGTTACTTTTGCTTATAATTGAGACTGAAGGGAAGTACATGATTGTACTCAATAATGAAGGGTCCCTTGGAAATGGTGTGCTATACTGTATGTTTGTATTTCCTTAATTATATTGGACTTGAAAGTAACCGAACAATGACAATTTGTTATTCGGTTCAACGAGTTAAGTGGCTTGATTAACTAGTTATTCAGTATAATTTCTTCTGATACCAACATCTGAATGTGGTCCTGTTAATATGCAGATGGCACTGTCAGCTCACTGCTCACATAAATGAGTTAAAAGAAGTAAAGGATTTTTTTTATAGCACATGAAACCTGGACATTGTAGCTCCATAATCTTTGAGGTTGTGTCAAAGAAATTGATGCTCAAGAAACTTTCGCAGTTTGAATTATGGGAACAAGCGTGAGATGCCAAGGTGCAATTTGAAGTTCCAAGTTCAAGTAGAGTGATTGGTGTTAGTCCCACTCACGTATATATTGATGAGTGATGGTGTTAGTCCCTCATGTTTGGATGAGTGAAAGGGTATCATACTTGTTATATGATGACTTTCATCGATGATTATAGGAAGTAGATGGATGGTATTTATAATGAAAGAAAAATTAGAAACATTGAAAAACTTGAAGCACATTTCAAGAACAATTTTGAAAACTGAAGTCATAAGAAGAGAAAAAAAAAAAGAAAAAAAAAAAGATTTTTTCTTCCTTGCATTGATAATAGAAAAGAGTTCACACCTCAAGAATTCTGCTACTACTGTGTAGAGTGTTACGTATTTAGAAAATTTAACATGTCTATGCATTTTATTTTCCTAGGATCAAACATTCCCCAACATTACCAAACAGATTTGTGAAGCATGAAGCATGCTGATAATGTGACAATGAGATTTGGCAGAATGGACAAATATAATTATTGATCTCATCATTTGGCTTCTGCAACTCAAACTAGGATTTATATTACCGCATAAGAAGTTATTATGTAAACTTAAAAACATGGTGAGCCATTTCTGAGTATTTTGTCGCATATGTTACATTTATCCTTTCCAAGCAATTTAGGAAGCAAGTTTGACAAGTACATTGTGAGAATGTCAAGAGAACAGAACGCAGGTGTTACGTCCCTTTAACAAGGTCTCCTCATCTTGGAATGTGGTGTTTGATGAAGCTTCCTCTTGATGGCCAATCAACAAGTGTCACTGTGTAAGACAACTTAGGAAGAGTGGTAACATTCAAGTTGAACTGTGAAACTAAAGACCAAAGATGAGGAGAAACATTTGACCAGCTCATTTACACGTGATCACCTAAAAGGTAGAAATAGAGGGTGCTGTAAAAGCATCTAACTAAGAAGAACAATATCTATGAGACAGAATATCTCTTACTCCTACCATTTTTTCCCTCTGTTCCCCGAGACTTCCTACTCGATTTCTGGCGCTTTACTCCACCTTGACCGCTAAAATTTGCAATTCTTCCTATCCCCTTAGAAAGTGAGGTAAAAAAAGTTTTTCCATTTCCTGCCTTATCAATCATGCCTTGTTTCATGAACAATTGTTCCTTCTCCAACTCACTCAGCCTCACCCTCAATCTTGAAATCTCCAGTTTCAGTTCTCGATTCTCTCTCCGCAGAGATGCATAGTTATCCCTAGGGGACATGGCTGCACTTGGAACACCGCTACTTATTCTCTGTGATAGCAACACGTCTCCTGAACTTCCTGACATGGCATTTTTCAAGCGCAGCTGCTCAAAATACAAAACTTGTACAACCATTTGCAGTGGAAGCCTGTCATTCTGGGCAGCATGGTTGCATGCTTCTTGAGACAGCTTTTGACAGTCTATAAACTTGCAAAGTTTCTTGCATTCTTGTTCTGTTAATGCTGTATGGGCCTGAACAGAGGGAAAAAGGAGATGCATTGTTAACATGAAGTAGGAAAAGTTAATAACAAACATAATCAACTGATTAGTTTTGCAAGTGTAACTGTTTCATGATTGAGAATGTGTTTTGCATATGCAGTGCCTAAATATTGGAATTAGAAAACAATCTTCTCTATAAGACTATAACCAAAAGCAAATTTACCTTCAAATAAATGTCGACGGCTCTATAAAGGCCATCATCGATGACACGAGCATAATCAGGAAGTATCTCAATCAAAGCAATGAATTTCTGTAGACTTAAGCAAGGATCAGGTGCAATTTCTGCTAAAAAAGCATCAATAAGCTGCCCTACTTTTAGCAGGGAACCATGTCCATTATAACCAATTCCGTCGGATTCATATCCGTAGTCTTCCGTCTCTTCCTCTTCAATTCGCTGCAAGAAATTCACCAGTAACCTATGAACTGTATCCACATCAAACAAGGAGTCTCCACTCTGAAGAGATGGTATAAGAAGATCATCTAGTGAAACCATTTCCAACCTAAATGATATCCTTCTTTCAAGCTCAAGCCTACATGGAATTGTGGCACCCAACATTATAGCCATCTTTAACATGCCAAACAAGAAAGTCAAGGGAATGATGGAAGAGCTGCTTTTGTCTGTTGGCATGAGACTAACAATAGTTTCGACGATTGTCCTCTGATCTTTTTCTATAGTGGTTGGACTTGAATTTGTCCTTGATTGATTCCAGATTTGACACTTCCCAATACCTTTCAGTGATGTTTGAGCATAATGCATCAGTGAAGCAATAATGTTATCTGATCTAATCCCCATTCTTCCCATGGTACATATAACTCTCTGGTAGAAATCGAAACGCAGTACTGAGAGATCTTCAATCCACCATGCCACACACTCATCCTTTAGTTCCTTAGATTCACCATCACAGTCTAATTTAGATAAACCAGAAACTAGTTGCTCTTTGCAAGCATTCATTGCAATAGCTTCGACGCACCCTTTCGAGATTTCTATTTCCTCCACTATATTTAGAGGTAACATCTCACAGGTAGATAGAACTTCTACTGACCTCTGAAGATTTTCAAAGACAATCTCATTCAGATAAATATCTGTTCTTGAGATGAGGTTTTGCTCCCGATACTCTTCTGTCATTTCTAGGTAAGCGGCTGCACAACGCAGTCGGGCAACATTAAACGGTGTAATCTCGAAATTCATCCCGTAGCAGAACTTCATGGCAAGTTCAAATGTCTGGTGTCCTCCTGGAAAATTGAGGAGCTCCAAATTTGAAACATTTGAACCCTTGTTAGCTTCAGCAACCATCTTTCGGATCTTCCCACTTAGGGTAACCAAGGGAAACTATATGAACCACAACATCAAACCAGCTTTTAGTTGAAATCCAAAGCCATAATAACTAAGTTTACCATATAAAACTTACAATTCAATATGACTAATACAAAAAGCTTAGGAATGTTGAAATATTTACCTTATGCAGCAGAAATGAATCCCCATCAACCACAATTGTAATGTCACCAGCAACATCAGCAAAAATCCTGCCATGAAGAAGAAAAATCTGATTTCACAATAGACACAAAAGCCCTTCATGAAAACCACATAGTACATTCAAAAATCTCCTGTATCCTCTTAGTCCTTCTACCCAAACAAAAACACCTTAATTCGTTACACAAAGAAAGATGTGAAAGAATTTAACAGCATTCACAGAGTAAAACCTCAAGAACAAGAATTTTGATAATCTATACCTCAGAAACTCCAAATATCTCAGAGTAAAACATGTGTTGGATAGATATTAAGCATTCACTTCAAGATTTATATGCATAGCTAACCAAGTTATCAAATGTAGTTACATGTTTAATCTACTGTCAAATGAATTAAACACAAATACACTCACACAAGACACATAATATAGTAAAAAAGAACTAATAAGCAAAAAGAAAAATAAGGGTAATTGAGCCTTATTGCAGAAGTACCTGGTAGTGTAAGAGTTACAAAATTTAGGAGTAGTAGAAGAGTGCTTAGAAGAAGAGATGGAGTTTTCAGAAACCATTTTTTTCCTTTCTTTCTATTAGAGAATACTAGTAGTATTAGAGAAAAGGAAGCTCTTCCTCCTTGTGCTTGTGCTTGAGGTGTGTCTGCATGTGGATGTTTAATGTTTCAGTAACAGAAACACAAACTGTTACCTATAGCTATGGATGATTATACTATCATCCAATAATGTGTACGGTTATTGCAGGTTCAAGAATATTTTGAAGTAAACACCCCAAAAGACCCTCAACATAGCAATCAATTATTCACAAATGCCATGGATAGTACACACATAGACACACATCAATGCAACTTTTTCTTTTCATTTTTCATAGCATAACATGGCATGTAAGTGTAGTCTTCTTTTGCTTTTTGGCTGCTTTTGTTTCTGGCCTTTATTATAACATTTATAAATAAATATAATATGCTTCATATTCAAACGTGATTATATTATATAACTAAGTGGCACTGTTGGCCTTTTTTGGACGTTACAAAAGACTGATTAGTGCAAATTTTGAATTGAATAGTAAGATTTGGAAATAGGAGTGTGCATGTATGAATGATTAGCCTTTGTTGGGTTTGGATTTTTTTTTTTTACTTTCACCACCAGTTTAATTTGGTTCGAGGGTTAGTTCTGACATAAAGTGGTTTCAGCCTCCTCCCTATCGCAGTTGCGGGGATCGAATCGTGATCCTCCCTACCAAGTTCAACATCAATCACCACTGAACCAACTAATGATTGATATTGAGTTTGGATTTTGAAATGACCAAAATCAAATGTTGGAATTATGGCTTCAATAATGCCCATTACTCAAACAGTTACATTACACAATAGCATGATTTGCTAATTCAAATCAAAATTTACAGTTGTACCAAAATTTTAATTTAAGAAGTTTACATGGGAGTTACTAATCCAATGTTGAAACATGAGTCTCTCTTTTACCATGTGTGATTTGAAAGAGAAATAGTAATATCCAAGATTACTTAGATGGAAAGGCGTTGGTCTCTTCTAGTTTAGTCGGTTACAATTAATTTTGGTCACACAAAATTTAAGGGATTAGTCTCAACAATTGTCCGTAGAAAATATCCAATTTATAGGAATTGGTTAAAAGTAGAAATATGAAAATTGAATAAAATTGAGAGAAAATAATGGAGAGATCGATTCTCCATGCAGAAGACAGGTTGGCAGTGGTGTTGATTTGGTGAATGGAAGGAAGGGTCAATGTTATATTGTTGGAGTTGGAGCCAAAAGAGGATGGTTCAAAAGAAAAAGTGGTCTAAGGACATTTTTATCTGACATGGAGTGTTGGTGGTGTTGAGTTTACACGGAACTCAATAAAGATGTAATTATTAGAGACAACAGCGCCACTCATATGGAGTGTTACACATTCGAAGCCCGACCTAACGTCTCTATCAACTGAGTTAAATTTATTGAATCTTAGCACACAAATTTTATTAGAACACACTCCGTCTCCTACCGCATTCAATGGAATGTTTGGGGTTCGAACCTCAACCCTTAAGTATAGGATATAGATTTATGGCTGTCAAAAAGTGATTGCCAATGAATCACAACCATCATAATTATTATACACACAGTTTAACCAATGTGTATTTTGCGCTTAGAACATTAAAAAATGCTCATCAAGAAAAAAGAACTCAAAACAACTATGCACGCACTTTATATTTAATTTTTCTCATTTAAAAAAATTGCACCATCTTATGTGACACCCTTTAAGTGAGTTTTTGTTTTTTTGTTTGACAATCAGGTTGTTACTTGTTATATGGAGTCTGTTTTAATTGATTTGTGAAACAATTTATATAAATAATTAAATTTTTATGTATTATCATAAGTTTTTGGCTTTTTGCCCGCCTGTTTTGATTAAATCGGAATTTTACTCCCCTGATTTAAAATGCAGACTTATACCCCTTGTTTTGCAATTTTTTGGATTTTGCCCCCCTAAAATTCCGCTTTCGAGTCTCAACTTCAAAGCTTCGCACAGAACTCAATTTGGATCAATAATTCACCAAACTGATACCGAAATGACCGTAATGGAGTTAGATTTCCAAAGAATCAAACTCCACTAAATTTGGAGTTACAGAGAGAGATTAATTATCGTTTTAGTGAAAGTCTATTCTGCAAAATTCTGCACAAAATCTGCTTTCAAGTCTCAACTTCAAAGCTTCTCACACAACTCAATTTGGATCAATAATTCACCAAACGGATACCAAAATGACTGTAATCGAGTTAGCTTTCTACAGAATCAAACTCCACTAAATTTGGAGTTACAGCGAGAGAGTAATTACCGTTTTAGTGAAGGTCTGTCCCCCAAAATTCTGCACAAAATCTGCTTTCGAGTCTCAACTTCATAGCTTCTCACACAACTCAATTTGGATAAATAATTCACCAAACGGATACTTAAATGACCAAAATCGAGTTAGATTTCCACAGAATCAAACCCCACTAAATTTGGAGTTACAGAAAGAGATTAATTATCGTTTTAGTGAAGGTCTGTCCAATTACTAATTCTGCAGAAATCTACTTCTGACCTTCAAATTCAACATCATCTACCAAACACATCGAAACTTCAAATTCGACGAAATTGAAATGACAACATGGGTAATTTCGTTAGCTTTCCAGACATGTAAATACTATTCAAAGATGAGCTACAGGGTGAGAGACATGACAAAAATACAAGTAGTAGTTCCATACAATAATTAATTTGGACAGACCTTCACTAAAATAGTAATTAATCTCTCGCTATAACTTCAAATTTAGTATAGTTTGATTCTGTGGAAAACTAATTTGATTGCGGTCATTTTGGTATCAGTTTGGTGAATTATGGATCCAAATTGAGTTCTGTGCGAAGCTTTGAAGTTGAGATTCGAAAGGAGATTTTGTGCAGAATTTTGGTGGGGGGGCAAAATCCAAATAAATATAAAACAGGGGGGGTAAAAGTCCGCATTTTAAAACGGGGGGTAAAATAAATTCCGATTTAATCAAAACAGGGGGGCAAAACTGCATTTAAGCCTAAGTTTTTTAAGGTAGTTTATGATAAAATCGCTTATAGAGATATAATTTTTGTTGGTGAAAATTTATGAAATACTAACATAAAAGTTTATTTATTTGCATAAACTATTTTTATAAGCTAAAAAATAAGTCAAATTCAAACGGGCCCGGTCGTCTCTTGCAAAAATAAAACGCTCAACAAAGATTTCAGGCTAGCAACAAGATGATTTGAGGCTTCTAATTTTCTTCCACTACAAGCCAAGTTTACAATCAAAATCAAAATATAACAGTAAAAATGTTACATTGCAATTTTCCACACAATGTATACATTTTTATATCCAAATGGTTCAAGTGACATCAAACAAAGCCATTGATTTTGTACAAACAAAAGGTTCAATTTAGTTACAACATACTATCAGTAAGAGCAGGTAACCTTCTGAAGAAATTAAGTGGTGCAGGTGGTAACTTACCCCTTAACTTAGGGTGCCTCATTAAGTAAAATCCAACTAAAAGAAAAACCAACTGAGAAGGTACCACATACAAAACTAATGCAGCCACCAAAGAAAACAACATGAATATAGTTGTTGCACGAGGGTCCCTCCAGTTTAGTAGTGCATGTAGCCTCTCACCTTGTGTTGCTATGTCTCCGACAACACTTTGAACCCTCCCCGCCAAACTCCTTAATCGATCGTACCTCCAACGAACTATATCCTGGCTTTTTTTGGTTGGAAATGGATCAAACTCTTCGTCGAACTCATCTGGATTTGTCTGGTCAGCACAAGAAAGTCTAGTGTCCATGTGAGGAGGGTATCTCGGGCGAAACCTCCACTTCCACATACCTATTATGAACATGTAGAGGAACATGGTTGGTAGAATGAGTCGTGGGAAACAAACAAGCATCATGTAAAGAATGTGGACTAATACTGTTGTGATAGAATTCTGCCATGTTGAAATTTCCATTAACCAACTTCCAACTGATATTAGTCCCGAAAAAACTGACTTCAGACGGGTTATATTTGCCTTGCTTTTTCTCATGCTCCATAGATGAGAGTCTGAATCAGACATGTACTCAACCACTTCTTTTCTAAGAGGTGGTTCTGTCCTACCAAGTCTAGCTGCAACAATAATCATAGCTTGGTATTTCAACTTTTCTTGTTCGAATATGTTGAGCGGTTTTGTATAGTGCATCTTCGGCAAATGAGGTTTGAAATACAAATTAATCATGTTGGTCATTGAGGTACATGAGAAACGGATGGCTAAATGAACCTCGCCCATCTTCTTGAGACCGGAATTTTGCAGCGACAATAATGGATAATTGTGTGTGTAAATGCGACCGGTTTCCAACGTTGAGAGCCTTATCCGAACCTTACCGATCTTTGAATCTTTGCTGTCATTTGAATCATTAAGCTGTCCATTGTCAAACACACCAAGGGTGAGAACTGTGGATGGATCGTAAACTTCCCAAGTGTACTGCTCGTTGAATTTCGGGTTTAGATTACCAACGACCGTTCGAGTTCGCACCCATTTGTGACCATATTTTGCCACACAGTATACATCAGAGATCCCTCTTCCATCTCTACTTTTGGTTGGTTGTACATCAGCATTCAAAATGCCAAGTTCCAATACACCAATTGGCTTCTTCCAAAGTTGTCTTGAAGTAGGCCTAAGATCACTACTGTAATAAGTTGATTCATCTAGCACATGGTATCCACCATCAAGATAGACACTAACATGAATTCGACTCGCAAACTTGTCTTTATCCTTTTCTTTCTTTTTCTTTTCTCCATCTTCCATTGCTGATGACATGGACTTTAAAAGTGGATACCACCGGGTACGGATAGTTCGATCGTCAGCGCGCTTGTCAACTGTGTTCAAAGGAATAATAACATTGCCAATAGTCTCATTCTTGTCTTCAACTGTAATGATCAAAGGTTCTTCAAAAGGTTCAGCAGCAACAAACAGCGTACCTTGATCCCACCGCGGGTTATTGACCCTTGATTGAACTGGTTTTGTCTTGAAAATCTGGTTACCATGTTGCAACTTAACATAAGCATCCGGAGCTCTAGACTTGTCGTCTGGTGAAACCAAGTCTTGCGCCTCAATCACTTTCACGCGTAGGTACCATAATCTCGGCGAAGTGTACACTTTGGACCGAATCTGAGTATAGTTAGCTGGAAAGCTTCCAGTAGGGGACATTGAATCAGAATGCCAAGCATCTGAAAAAGCCTCGTCAGCTTGTGTGCCTTTCCAGACAGCAAGCATTATCTCTCCAGTATTCATCATTTCGCCTTTTTTGTTCACAATTCTGTACCACTGAGGAGCCAAAGGGCTATCAGGCGGAACGCGCCTGGGAACATCATACAGATCAAACCTCACAGTTCCAACAAGATCATCAAGTATTGTGTCCTTGTCTTTGACAACAACTTCAAGAGTAGTTGCTTGTTGATTGTCCTTGGCAAATGCAAATACCTGGTTCCATTCAGGGCTTTGGTTTTTCTCAAAGTGTTTGGTAGTTCCTTTGAAGTTTCCAAGCCTTACCACCACATAGGGATCAAGGCTACCGGTCAAATCCATCCTTGGAAGGTCACGAGCTTTCACAACTCGTACGAAAAGGTACTCCATTGGTTCTACAAGGTCATAAGTGCTGCTAGGCGGTTTATTGCTCCCGCGAAGAATTCTTCCACCAACAACTTTTCCACCTCCAAGAGAAGGACTTGTCTCTTTTACTCCGTAGTCCATTGCAGACGCTGCTGCGCCTCCTGCAAACGCTTTAACAACTTTTGGAGCAGACTGTCCAGATTTCATCTCATGCATCCCAAATGTTACATTTGATTTCTTTTCCTTTCCATCATTTGATTTAGGAAGGTTGTGAAATGTGTGCACTGACTCATTTTTCTTTTTAAACACATTGTTGAGGATTTGATTTGTAAATGACGCCGGTATTTGATCTTGTGCAAGACTTTCATCTGTACTATTGATTACATTGTTGACAAAGGGTTCTTGCATAGCAGGTAGAGGATTTGAGGCTCTTAAAGAAGGGTCATCTATAATGAATACCTTCAAACCAAGTTCACCTTTCGTGCGCGAAAAAATGCCTTTCTTTTCAAGAGGATAGTGTAATACAACAGCGTCAGAATACGGAACAAATGAGGTTCCGGTAAGCCTAACCTTACCAAGAGGGATTTTGGAGGCATTGCTTTTGTTGTTATAGTGGTAAATACAAGCATCAAGATTGAGGTTTGGTAACTTGCTTGGATCAGTAATGTTGAAGTAAAAAATCTCATTCCAAATTGGACTAAGATCTTTATCTTTAGTTGTTGTACGAAATTTCTGATCATCAAATTCAAGTTCTACAAAAGTAGTAGATGATCCTTGTCCATCTTTGGCCACAAGGTCATGAGCACCAATAACTTCAATACCTAGCTTGAGACTGTTCATCTAAAAGTACCTTCAAATAAAAAAGAAATAAATAACCTTCAAGATTAATAAATATTGTATCAAATATAAATTTCATTAACCTTGTAATAATAATATACTATAAGACGGGAAAATTAACAGCCTAGTTGTTACAATTGGTTTATGCTTTCCCATTAATAAAGTCAAATGTATTCTAGCTACTTTGTGACACATAACAAGAAGATAAAGTTGTAACATATATATAGTTGATCAACAGAAAAAGATAGAATTCATAACATAATACAATAGTTATGATATAAGTAAGACTTAAATGCAGTTTTGGTCCCCAAAGTTTCACAATTGCTTGATTTTGGCCCTTTAGGTTTCAATTGCTCGATTTTAATCCTCTTAAGTTTCACAATTGCTCGATTTTAGCCCTCCAAGTTTCAATTGCTCCATTTTGGCCCTCCAAGTTTACGCGTGTGGATTTCCTGCTGTCAATATTGACGCAGTTTTCACGCGGTAATCATTTATGACCGTTCGATCTGACATGTATGGCTGTGATTGTTTTCACTGATTTTATTACTTTATCAATTTAAACCGTTTGATCAACAGTCAACGGCTGAGATCGAAAACCGCGTGAAAACTGCGTGCTTTTCAACTGTAGCCAATCTCAATCCCAAGTTTACCCCCTTTTGCATTTGCTAGCCCCCGTTGAATATTTTGATTAAAAATTGGTTATGTGACATTTTAAAATTAAATATGTATAAACATTTTATTAAAAAAAATAATTTTTAATACTTTTTATGAAAGCAAATATTTGTATTTTTTATAATTAAAACATTTTTTAACATTTTTTTAAAAAAAAGTCAACGGGGCTAGCAAATGCAAAAAAGGGCGTAAACTTTGGGGGCCAAAACCGAGCAATTGAAACCTGGAGAGCTAAAATCGAGCAATTGTGAAACTTAGGGGTTAAAATCAAGCAATTGAAATGTGGGGGCCAAAATCAAGCAATTGTGAAATTTGGGGGGCCAAAACTGCATTTAAGCCTATAAGTAAACATGATATTTGCTTAATATAACATATATGTTCATTGTTTGACTTATTACATGAAGGCATGTAAAAGTAATAATCTGAAATCTTTTGAGATGCATAATTTACACCAGTTTATTTCATCCAAAATGAATCTTCTATATAAAAAATAAAATAACATATTTTGTGAATTTTTATTACTTCAAGCACAAGTAATACCTCAAGCACAAGCAATAAAAAAGATTTGAGAACATAAAATTGGACCAAAAAGCAACCAATCCTAAAACTCTCTCTTAGTAACCAAAAGGCAAGACAAGAATATAAAATAAAAAGAAAAAAAAATCCTTTTTTACACACTAAAAAGTGAAATACATATTTGGGAACAAGGAATAAAAAAAAAAAATCCTTGTGCTCTGCCCTTGATACAGGGGAATATTGTGATTTGTGAGAATGATGTTCAGATAATAAAAAGCATAGAAAAAAATATCAAAAGTATAATAAGGATTACCAAGAACTCATGTTATTTTAATTTTCAAAGCAAAGGTGCTAAACTAGTACAAGTAAATTAGTAATTTGTGTGGGTTTGTGTTGAAAACTTCTTAAATTCTCTTCCAAAGACTCAAACTTAATTTGAAGACAATATATACAATACAACAAGAACTCAAAAGCCAAACATATTTTAGCTTAATATTAGAAATAAAAGTCAACTAAAAATCATGAAAATAGTACACATAACCACAAAAAAAAAGTGACGAATAAGTTGAAAATGATGAAGATGATAGTAATAAGGAAGATGTAAGGTACCTGTGTGTTTTGAGCTAGGGAGTATATTAGAGAGAGAGAGAGAGAGAGAGAGAGGGAATGTGTAACGTAGAAAATAAGTTACTAAATAAGAAGGGGAATGAGGAAGAAATTAAAAGGATTGGGTTGTTGTTTCTGGGATGGTTCTCAAAGAGAAAGAGTCATTGAAAATGAGTGAAAATGACATAGTTTGACTTCCCATTTTCATATTACTCCCTCCGTGTGAAAATAATTGTCACAATTTTAATGTGTGGATTATTCATACAAGCTATTTTTATCATATTCTTTATTAATGTATAAAGATAAATATTAACGTGTGAAATTTTAACGTGTGCATTATTCGTACAAGCTACTCTCGATGAGTACTATTAAAATATCAAGTTTTCATAATTTTTAATAATACATGACTAAAAATATTAATAATCAAAATTATATACTAGCAAGTGTACTGTAGTCAAATGCGATAATTACTATTTTGGAACGGAGACAGTAATATTTTGCTGAGAGAGATTAATTAAAATTTGTACTAGTACGTTTTTGTTGTTGAGAGAATAATGACATGAGTCCTAATGACATTGTGTTTCTCTCCCTAGACTAAGACAAGACGACAGTACAACAACCTTGGTCTTAGCTCCACTTTTTGTCTCGTTTTTAACCGCGTTAAAATTAGGGATGTCAATTTGATCCATATCCAGAGGGTACCCGTAAAAATTACCCATAACGGGTAGGGTAAAAACCCGCATTTTGGGTACGGACACGGGTATGGGTAATTACCCGCAAAAATGAACGGGTATGGGTGCGGGTACGAGTACCTTAGTACCCACCCCGCCCCATACCCGCATAATATATATTTATTTATTTTATTTATATTATTATATTATAATATATGTAAATCAATTTAAAACAATACAACTCTACTAAACTATTACATATTTTTAATAAAAATATTTATTTATAACATAATATAAAAATAATGTGAATATTTAACATAAATATGAACTTTAACATAAAGTTAGTAATAATTTTGTTTATAATTTTCATTAGTCAATATTAAAATCTTTGAAATTTTTTTAATTCTATTAAAATTATATGATATTTTATAATTGATCAATTTATTTTTAGTAAAAATGCGGGTAACGGGTACGAGTATGGGTACCTAGGTACACATAGGGTATGGGGACGGGGGCAAAACTTGTTACCCACGCGGGTATGGGGATGGGTACGGGTATTTTTTCAATCTGCGGGTATGGGGATGGGTACTATAGTACCCTACTCATACCCTACCCATTGTCATCCCTAGTTAAAATGCCCTCCCTAGCTCCCCCCATGGAGCAGCACATATTTTTGTTTGCCGCTAATCTTAAATATAAGAAAAAATTTACTTATTAAATTAATAGAAAATTTAATGTATTTGGTTTATAATAATGTTTGGTACATTAGATTCTCAAATACATCCCTTAGATTGGGATAATAATTGATTTTGTATAATAATTGATTTTATGAAATTCATTTTTTGGCTAAACATTTTTTTTTTGAAAGGGAGTTAAAATTAGTGAATGTTTTGGTTTTGCATGGAGAAAAATTTGATTTTGAATTAATTTGTTTTGTAAAATTAATTTTAATTAAAAAATTAAATTAAGGGAAAAATGATTTATACATATTAATATATTCATATAAAAGTGAGTTAAATAGTAAATTTAAGTGTAACACAATTTCTAATTTGAAGTAGAATAAATTCTAAAGACAAAACTAACTCTACTCTAACAAAATCAAATATATCAAAATTAATTTTAAACAACCTCCTATACACTAATCTGGAGGAGTATCTCAATATAATATTGTCAAAAAATAAACTATAAAGTTAGGTAACATTTTTTTAGTCAAGTTATTTGAGAAGTCAATGTACTCATTCATTGTCCTTCTCCTTGTCAATAAACTATAAAGTTAGGTAACAATTTTTTTTGGTCAAGTTATTTGAAAATTCAATGTTCTCATCCATTGGGATTTGGGTTCAGTGCAGTCATGAATTTAGTGACTGCAGTGCAGTCGGCTACGTCCAGTCCGTCTGATCAAGATCAGACAATCCAAAGTTTAAGATCAGATTTTATAATTAAAATCTGATCTTAAAATCTGAGCCGTCTGATCTTGATCGGACGGTCCAAACTTAGTGACTGCAGTGCAGTCAACTGCACATAATCCAAATCTCATCCATTGTCCTTCTCCTTGTCTTTTTGCTTACAAGACTGACTATACATTAAATTTACGCGAAATGCATTCAGAAATCTTTGTTTTTGCATTCGTAAAAATCAAGTTCTTTAATATTTCTTTAAATTTTGTAAAGTAATAATCCTTCCGTCCCAAAACTTTAGTCTTTTTAGAATTTTGAATGGAGATTAAGAAATGATAATTTTTACCCTTACTTTATTAAGAAAGAGAAAATATATTTAATTAATGTTTTAACTTTTGTAAAGATACAAATGGTAAAGTAACCATAAATGTGCATTGGTTTCTTAAAATAACTAAAGTTTTGTGACAAAATTAAAAAGCTAAAAAGAATAAAAATTTGGAACGGAGGGAGTAGTTAGGTTATTTAAGTTTTTTAGGTAATAAATAGATCTTTTAAGTTTTTAATTTTTTGCATCGTTACCTTTCAGTTATTCTCCATTACAAAAATTTGTGTACCATTATCTTTCTAGTTATTTTATTGTAATGTTGACTTTTTACTATTGTGCATATTTTGATGAAAAAGACACATATTTTGGAGGAGATTAACCGAAAGAACCTAATTATTACAAACGGAAAACTTAAAGAATCTATTCATTAATTAAAAAATTTAAAGGACCTTTAGTCTTAAATTTATGGTGTAGAAGTGAGACATGCCTTTTATTTTATACAATTTTTTTACTTTTATTATTAAATTAATAAATCTCACCATTGAATCAAATGAAATACGATGTGACATATTGATCTAATAGTTAACTTTATTAATTATGTTAAGGAATTCAACATCGCTTGCGAGATGACCTTATGTATTTATAAAGTAAAGGCAATTCCGACTTTAATTATAAACAGTTTTATAAAAATAAGTTAGACTTAATATAAAATTCTATGATGGTATTAGTTTTCTTCTAACCATTAACAATCTTAAAAAACTCGTGATCATTTTCTTGTTGGTACCATTATGAAGATCAAGGAAGAGGGATCTTTTGTCTTAAACGATGACTTTGCACAAAAATATTTGCAAGTCGTCATGCAGTTCTTGAGAGTTTAAGCTTTTTTAATTAATCTATTATTGCACCAACCATGCATATGGGTGAAATTATAGTATAAACTTTATAGTCAACTCATCCTCTATATTATATAAGCTTAGCATTTGTTTTTGGCCTGATTTGAATTTTAAGATGTAGAGTATATGACTAGTATTTATTGTAAAAAAATTTGGTCATGCTAACTAGTGCAGGACACTACTATATCAAAACAAAGTAACTTTTGTATTGTATTGAAAATAGTGTTCTTTACATTTCTAAAAGGTTAATTATAGAAGTTTCATGATCATTTTACCATATTTGGTTCCTTAACTAGTGCCTGTCTGGGCACTAGTTAGCATTTTTTTTTTAATTGGATTGAGAACATCCTAACATTATCAGATATCCCAACTAAATTGACATCCCTAATCACTCTCATCTTCTGTAACACACTAACACCTTAATTTTTAACCATAAAAGTTGTGATTTTTTATCTTAAAAATATTGTCGACGGTCATTAGAATTTATGATAATTTTAAGCATTAGTCGACTACTTATAAAATGGTTCACCGTAGCACTAACAGTTTTTTAGAATGAAAAGCATATTATTTCATATTGAATTGTACATGGAATTGGATTAGGTGCATTCGAATTTTTCGTGCAGTCACTTTATAGCCGTCCGACCGTGATCGGACGATTTACATAAATACGGTTAAAAAATAAAGTTTTCAAATTATGATCGGACGACTATAAAGTGACCGACCGTACGACTGCACGGAAAATTTGACTTCACGAGTTTCAACTTTCAAGTAGCTGCTGTTGTTTTTATTTTTTGTTTACAATGGAATTGAGGATCGAACTCAAAACTTCCGGCATACTACCCAAATTCAAGGTTAGATTTTTTTATAATCCAGAGAATCATATGCCAGTAGAAAGAATGGGCGATGGCATGAAGGAAGGTCCGTGTGATATTTTTATTGAAAGAAAGGGGAGAGATCCGTTAACTTCACGAGTAACTTAATAGAGTTACGCTAAATCACGTCCCTCCATTTCATTTTAATCAAACGGTACAAATTATTTACTAATTAATTTATTCTGGTGAGCCCTAAATCATGTTCTCGTGTGCAATTTCTCTAGTCTGCCATTGTTTTGATTTCCCCCATCGACAAAAAAAATCATTGCTCACATGATTTCACTCCCTCAGTCTCGCTTGGTGGTAGTCAATCTCACCTCTATAATGAAGTTGGCACAGTCAGACATATTTCATGCAATCTAAGATACTTATTTCTCTAAAACATGTGTTTAGGAGAGTATAATGACCTCTGCTTGTAGGTGTTGACTTCAACAAATGCTTCACATCAAGTATGCCATTTCCAAATCAGCCTTCACTTAATTTCAAATCCCTGTCTCCTCAGGTTTGTGTTTTCCAACTGGTTTTTTACTGCTGCTGCTACCACCACCATCAATCTTTTCCCCAAATCCTCCTTGAATGATAATGGTATACAGATATAAGGAATAATAAAGCAAATGTTATACAAACAAACAAACAAATAAATGATAGTAACAAGTTACCTCTTCAAGGTTCATGTTTCTCATCTTGTTTCTTCTTGTACATCTTTCCCATTGCTGCTAAAAAATATGGAAAGAGAGAAAATGTAAGGCGAAAAAGCCACAAACTAAAACAAAATTCGAAAGTACAAAACTCAATCAGAAGAGTAAATAGCTCAAATGGAAGATTTAAAAGCTTGAGCCCCTTCATAGAAGCACTACAACAAAATCATAATCATCCGGACATTCATGTTGATTCTGCCAATCCATATTTATGAACATATGAGCAAAATACATCAGGTGATAATTTATGTTACCTAAGTTTAAGTAAACATCATTTACTACATAAGATCTGAACTCTGAAATGAAAACAAGTTCCAGGCTAAAAAAATTGTAATGTGTTCAGCACACATCCAGGAACCAGCACAGCCACACCAATTTTCACAGGTTTAGAGATTAATATTAAGAAAGTCCAAATTGTTTGAATCAAAGTAAACATATCCTTTTTTCTAAATTATTAGCAGGGGCCACCAATTGGCAGAGTTAGAAAAAACAACATGCCAAATGCTTTACATCAGCTAATATTGTGGTTTTCAACTTAAATAGTTCTTTCAATTATATAGGAAATAGTAAGGAACAAGACACAGATAGACCAATATTTGAGAGCTTGGTTCCCTGCATCCTAATCCTAATCCTAATCCTAATTGTCTAACACTCACAACTTCAGGTTTCCACTTTTTACCCTACACACAACTTCCTAATTTTAGAGCATCAACAGTTGAATTTAATCACCACATATTCAAGATGTGCTTAACTAAGGAATAAAAGATGCAACAACATCAACAGTTGAATTTAATCACCATATATTCAAATCATAATTAAAACATTTTCTTTTGGTCTTCAACCACCACCGTAATAATCTTTTTACCTTGTCAAAAAACATGTCTCCACCGAAAAATCTTTATGAGCAAAAATTCTATTGTTTCTCTCTTTTTAGAGAATTCAACAACAAGTCAACCAAACCACTTGTAAACCTGGCTGAACCTCTCTACGAAAAACATAAGCATTACAAAATTGTGAAGCGTGGTCACCAACAACATTTGATAATGGACCATATACACCTAACCGATGATGAATTTTATTCTTGAGAAAATGAGAAAAATTACAACAAAAAATGGTTGGAAGTTCCCTATTTTAAAAATCAATTTTTTAATCCACTATTTTAATTTTTTTAAAATAAATACTCTTTGTTTTTGTTTTTGTTTTTGTCAAAGTGATAACTTATGGGTCATTGCTTCAATACCTTTGAAAAATGGGCCAGCCCAAAAAGAATTAAACCCAGTTTGGAATGCAATGGCAAAAAAGGAAAGAAAAAGAAAAATGTGGCAGATGAATGAGACATTGATTTCATGCATCATCATCAGTGTTTGGTTTGAGATAGTCACACAGTCACATATCATCATCCAATACAATTATCCAATATTCTCAGAATGCTAACTCTCAATCTCAATGCTCTTCCTTCTTCTTCGTTAGTTCTCTTTCTCTATCTCTTGTTTTACTCTCTCTCTCTTTCTCACTTTTGTTTATTATTGTTTTGCTATGTGTTGTTGCAGGTTCAAAATTGTACCTTTTCATGCCAATTATCCACTCTATACTCAAACTCAGTTATTAATTCCCACTAATCTTAATTACCCTTTTACTAATACAGGTTAAAAATCTAAAATTTCTCACTCTATTTCTTAATGCTTTTGTTAATTTACTCTCATAATTTATGTGTTGTTTGCTTTCTCTTTTGGTTTCAGCAACCAGAAAGTTCAAGACTTTTCAGCTCAAGGCTGGATTTTGGGAATCAATTAAATCTGGGTACGTTTCAAATTTTATTATTCAATTTGGTAATTTTAAGGAATTAAAAAGGGTACTAGAGTTGTATAATTGTATTGTACACAGAACACAAATCTTATGTTTATACAAATGTTACCATGTTATGTATGAAGAAATTGTCAAATAACCGATTATCCCAAAAGCTTAATTTGTTAGGATAGAGCCACATCAATGATTTTATATTATTTCTAACACGCCCCCTCACGCAAGAGCCCACTTGGGCTTGAAGCGTGGATAATGCATAGGCCCACCTATCATATGCTTAAATTCCACTTTTTTAATTAGAAAGTGAGGGGAGCACGGATTGAACTCTAGACCACTTAGTCAAATAACCGATTATCGCAAAAGCTTCAGCTGTTAGGATAGAGCCACAATAAGTGGTTTTATATTATTTCTAAAAAAAATAGTTAGCTACAAAATTTATACATAAAATGTTTTCATATATGTTCCCAAGAACTCGAGTTTGAATCCTGTTTGGAATAAATCATTTGTTAAATTTTACTTAGCTCTTGGCCAAACTTCGGATTACTAGACCCCTTTTCTTAAGAACAAAAAGTTTATGATTATGTTCCCCGTTGTTGAAATCTAAGACTGTCATTAAAAAAATTAAAAATAGCCAAGATAACCCGGGTTGTATGACTGGCATTCACATGTTATGATCTGTGTGTCTCTTATACTGAGAATGCCCTTGACTTTTCCCCCCTTTCAGGATGAGAAAGAATAACACCACGCAGGTCATTGATCCGGAGTCAACAGATGAAGAAGACGAAGAACCTCTACCTCAAGAGTTTGTGCTTGTTGAAAAGACTGAACCTGATGGAACAATTGAACAAATAATATTCTCGTCGGGTGGAGATATTGATGTTTATGATCTTCAAGCCCTCTGCGACAAGGTGTGTATCTAATATCTGTTTATGTTGTGTATCGATGTTTCTGTTGTAACTGTAAGGCTGTAATTATGTATATGCTAGTTTTGAAATTACTTTTCAGACACAAAACCATGCGCATGCACTCACTTCGTGTTTGAGGAACTTGTGCCACCACATTAAGAACTTATTTCTTTATTTAAACTTTTTATTTATATTGATCAATTTCTTTATCCTTATTTTTGTTCCTTAACAACATTAATGACTCCATTATTTATCTACATTAATCATGACAAAAGTTTCCTTCCGTATAGTTTACTTATTCTCCAGAACTTACATTTTTTAACATTATACTTTGCAGATTCAGTGTACCATCGTACCATTTATTTTATAAAACTTGTCCTTCGTTAATAAATAGTTCATCTCTTTAACAGGTAGGGTGGCCTCGTAGGCCATTGGCAAAATTAGCCGCTGCTTTGAAAAATAGCTATATGGTGGCCTGTTTGTATTCTGTACGAAAGTCACCAGGGTCAGGTAAAAACAGCATGACATACTGTGTCCTGTGATTAAATTAATTAGTGGGCTGGTTAAGCTTTTTCCTTATACTTGTAGCTACCTAAACCTATTTGATGAACATCTTAGTGTACTTGGCGAAGTTATTTGACAGAGGGGAATGAACAAAAGTTATTAATCGGCATGGCTCGTGCTACATCAGACCATGCCTTCAATGCGACAATTTGGGATGTTCTCGTTGATCCTGGCTACCAGGTATTTTTGTCAACCGAACATGTATTTTGAATACAAACTTCGGTGCAAGTTACTCAAAGAGTTCGCTTCTAAAACTAGAATAAAGTTCATGCACAATATAGTTTTTTTCTCTCTCTAGTGTATTAATCGTGCTAATGATTGAACCGGAATTGAATTAATGGTCTATCTTCATTTGTATGGTGGTACTAGAAGATGTTTTTTCTCACAGTTACATCAAAAGAAATTTGTTTTGAGATTAAAAGATATCATTAAATTTTTTTTTCTGCTCAAATAAAAATGTTTAATTGAATGTTAATCTCTTGTTTAGATAATTTAACTACATTGTATGAATTTTCAAAATACATTAGGCATTTTTGGATTCAGGAATACTGCCAAATTATTTTATGCTCAAGTCCCTCCTTTTGTCATGTTCCAATGTAAGCATAAATTATGGTTCATATGGACTGAAGTACTTTTTGATTTCGTTTTGATTGTATAGGGCCAAGGTCTTGGTAAAACTCTTGTAGAGAAACTGATTCGAGCTCTTTTGCAAAGGGACATTGGTAATATAACTTTGTTTGCAGATAGTAAAGGTATAACAATATCGACACACTTTATGCCTTTCATGTTCAATTTTTTTTATTTTAATTGCATAATCCAGTGAAGAGCGTCGAAGTTGGTTGGTCTGTTTGTACAATATTACTGGCAATATTGTGGACTTGTGCTATGCATTCTATGGTTTCCGTTATAAAAATGAAAAGCAATGCCATAAATTTCAAGGGCCTCATTATAGAGCTTTCATCTAAGACTGTCCTCCCTAATTTAACTTCCTTCATAGTGTTCTTTGGATAAACAGCTTGATTTAGTGTTTATAGCAGTAATGCCTATGTATAAGCTATTTTTATAACAAAAGATAAAATAAAGCCAAACTGTTTTTATATAAGCTATAAATTGTTTTCATAAACTATCTTGGAGTACTTATGGAAATAAATTGAAAGCAAGTTATGGACATATTATAAGCTGTTTCCGTAAATTCTCCCAAACAGTATCACACGTTGTATAATAAAGGATAATCTTGACCAATGCTAATCTTCCGGTCCAAACTAATGCTACAGCATTCTCTTCTTATAATTGCCTTATCTTAGTAAGGAATGTAGTTGTTAGTATAAGCTTGAATTTGCATGCTCTTTTCATGGTTTATGTAAAATAGAAATTCAAGTGTCACTCATTGTTTTTACATGTTGAATGCAGTTGTGGAATTTTATCGCAATTTAGGTTTTGAAGCTGATCCGGAGGGCATAAAAGGGATGTTCTGGTACCCAAATCAATGACTGCAACCTTGCAAAAGTTCATTCTTCCTGCTTCTGTTACATTGTTTAACATTGCAACCTGAAAGTATAAAGATTGGACATCAATCCTGTAATTATTGTGTTAGATGGTAGCAAGATATTCTTTACCGCCAATGTTTTACTACTTTCTGAAACAGATAATGGTGAGACTTTGGTTAAAGAATCAGTGTACTATTGAGTTATGCTTTTTTATTTTTATAAAGAATGGTCATCTTGGATGAATGGTTAAAGAACCTGAAAGTAGTATTGGTTTGCCTAGTATTATGGTTTGGGCCCTTATGGGCCTCGGTGCCTCTGGTCCTTTGCTGTAGTCTCTGCTTGAGAGTGTTGTAAAAGATTGACCTAATCACAATATTCAACCATATATTAATTTAAGTAATTCAACAAATATTATAGAGAATAAATTAAAATAGAGTTCATAGGAACTTATCTCTTGTGGGTGTAGTAGTTTGATGTCATTCGCATAGTAAACAACCACATAATCATAAACCTGCAAAATAGTGAAGCATAAGTAATACCTGAGGCGTGCTGATCGCATTGTCCTTAAGGATTTATCCGCCTCATAAGCGCAAATCCCCCAGGATTCAACAGGTCCTTCTCAGATATAAATTATATCTGAGGAAACAGAACTAGCAAGAATTAATTAAACACGGTGATGTAATCCAGGAAGATAACTCAATTTATGAGGGAAGGTAATATTGATTTATACTTTAAAACTCTATGTGCCCAAAAAATAAGCACTAGCCTCCACCTTTTTTCATCTCACGTCTATATATATATTATCATATATTTTCATCTCCTTCTAATTAAAACGGTTCAAGCTAATTAAAACGGTTCAAGCTATTAATTAGGAATAAAGGGGTATAGATGCCAATTGAAAATATAACCGTATTTGACTAAGTAATAAGCACATTTAACATATCATTAATCATAATAGTAATAGTAATAGTATTAATTAATTCTTTTAAAACTATATATAAAATATTTTTAAATAGCTTTAAAATAAATTATATGTACAAAATGTACAACAGAGAGTATGATAGCAATTATATGAGATTTACTTGTCACCCTACCAGTTTCTTGCACGCCCTATGTCTTTCCCATTTTACCCTTCTGCTACTTAAGTAGCGGACGTTATATATAAAAACAAATCTGATAGGGTGTTCTGCTACTTAAGTAGCGGACAAGGGTATTTTTGTAATTTAGTAGGGCGCGTGAGAAAATCAGTGGGGTGACAAAAGCAAATCTCTTTATATATTGGATGAATGGTTATATTTTTATAAAGAATCCTTCCTTTGATCTGCTCATTGTTGTGCAACTCATGTTTCAAATGAGTCTTTTCTTTAATTAATAGAAAATTTTGGTGTAAAATTTCTCAACTAAATTATAAATGTAGTCAACATTAAATGACTTGAATGCATCATTGGAATTTTAAAGTTGCGTGTAATATAAGAAGATCAGTTGCTTGCTCTTTGAATGACTATTCAACTCATTTAACTGATAAGCCTATATGATAGTAATGTTCAACTGTTACGTAATCCTTTAATTTAACAATGAGACCGAATTAATTCAGAGAAAGAAAAAAAAAAAAAACACTGATATCAGGAATTGAAATGGAGAAAATATTACAAAATGATTTGACTTTTTATAAAAGAGAATCCCACCAAAGTCTCAGCTTTTGTGCTAGAAACCAAACAAACACAACATTCAAAATGTTTTGAGATATTTGTAGCAAAGCTTGACAAAATTTATGAGTGATTCATATTATTTCTTGGCAAATGCTAAATAGTGCCCCCGGGCACTATTTAAGCCCTTAAATAGTAAGTTTTTTATAGAATTTTTATGGAATGCTTAAAGAGTGCCCCGGGGGCACTCGTTAGGAAGACCCTTATTTCTTTCACCACATGTAAAATAAAAACAAAACCGTCCACAAATCTCAGCTCAAATGGTAGAAATTGCGAAATTATTAGTGTTGAACGTCATGATCGGGGTTCAAACCCCGATTCCTCCACTTTGTGTGTCGGTTTCCAATGACTTGTCATTTCGTTTATATACCCAAAAAAGAAAAAGAATAAAAACAAAATCATATGACATTATTGCTTTAAAAGTAGTATAAATAACATCTCAATTCTTCAATAGATAAATCTTCAAGAAGAACCGTAATAGTTGCATTATTATACATGTATAATAGACTCTATATTGAATTGAAATGGGAGTTCCATCTAATATCTCGAGATCTTTGTAATTTTTCAATCTCATAATTTTCAACCAAACGGATAACATATATAAAGGCAAAGACTAAAAATTATAATAATATACTAATACTACTACTAGTATAAAAAAATTAAACTGATGCTTAGTAGCACAATTATTTTTTGTTGTTATATTATCCCCCTATTACCAAATGACTACCTCATAGTAAGAGTTTGCCTTATTGCTAATCATTTTTACTTGTGACTTAGTATGGTATACTAATGTCAAAATTTATTCATTAAAAATGTTAGGAATATTATATATTTATTTACTGTTGAACCAACACGTGAAAAATATCATTCTCCTTGATAAAGCTTATATAAAACTCAATTAAAAACTACTGCTAATTAGCTTTTGGTCGTAAAATATCTTTCGTATAAGTCATAGATGTGTCTTTCAAAGAACTTGGTCACGCTATCAGGATCGACCTTGTGTGAGGCTTGGTGTGGCTAAGCTTGGTGTGGCTATAGCCACACCAGCCCAGCCCAAATATTTTTTTAAAAATAATAATAAAAATTTTATAAATAATTTTAAATTATTCTGTATATGTATTTATACAAATATTAATGTAAATATTAGTTTACAGTTTATTATTAATGACCGGAAGTCTCTCGATACATATTAGTGCAAATTAGTTTATAGTATTCAACTTTTTGGTTATACAAAGTGTATATTTAATTGTATAATAATACACTTTAACGATTGTGACATATAAATATGAAATGACATAAAGCAATAGCTTTAATTTTTTTCAAGTAAGAAGATATGAGTAAAATTGGAATAAAAATTAATAAGTTATAAGTTAATTGAATTAGTTTATCAAAATAAACTATAAGCTAATAAAATTTTGGGTTCTATATATTTTGGTCCAAGATAGAATCTTGTGATGTATCAAATAATAGTAATATGTATGATTTCACATATATTAAATAAGTTATAGTCTTTTCTTTTTTTTTCCGAATAGAAATTTTGTAGTTTTTTGGATATAGTTTGTTAGTTTGTTAATTTCTTTTTTTGAAATAGAAATTTTCTGAATTGTTGGTGTTTTTTTAAATACACATGTGTATTAATAATAATTTCATATGTTGTTCGTTATTTAACTGAATTATTAAGATAACGATGAATTTTTTTCTAGCCACACTAGTAATCCATGTCTGGGTCCGCCCCTACCGGAGGAAATCATATAGTTTGAACACAAGAAGATTCTGTCTCCTATTAACATCAATTTTATTTATATCCATATATCACATTCACACAAAGTCATTAAGGATGTCTTTATCAACAAAAAAAAAAAGTCATTAAGGGTGTGAAAGTCAATTAATAAATACACACCATGATGTGCACATTTTTGGTGATTTTTTCTACATTTTTAATGAGTTTGACAAATATGTCCTATAATAATATATTCTCCAACTTAAATTCATTCTCTCATCCATCTTAAAAATTTAATGTATATACACTATCAATATAATTTATTTACAAATGAATCCAATAACATATCATGCAATGTAGAAGTATTTAAAAACGGTTAGAAATAAACTTCTAAAGCTAGAGAATAGAGATAAATAATATGAGAGTTTTATATTATTCTCTTCATATATGTGTCTTTACACTATAACATGAGTCCTATTTATAGGACACAAATAAGCAAGTGAAAGATTAAAAGTAATTAAAGGTCGCTTAACAAGTCACTCACTGAGATTTTGCAAGAACGTTTTTTAAGAACATTTTGCAAGAACGTTTTTAAAGGTCGCTTAACAAGTCACTCCTATTTAATGCATTTTAAAAGTTTTGAGATTTTGCAAGAATGTTTTTTACAAGGACCAAAATAAAAAACAAAATATATTTGCAGGACCAAAATCATATTTAAGACTATTTTATATTATTTTCATTTTCAACACTAAAAAAAAATATATATTTCTATTGTCCACAAATTCTAGCTCAACTGGCAGAAATATCGAAATTGCTAGTGTCGGGAGTGGGGTTCGAACCCCGGTCACTCCACTTTATATGTGTGAGTTTTCAATAACTTTGTCATTTCGTCAATTAACAAACAAAAAAAAAATATACTCTTATTTCTCTTTTTAAATGACCTAATAAACATTCAATAATGTATCTCTAACATTATCAATTTAAGCAATTTTGATAATGTATCTCTATTTTTTTTCAATTACTCTATTTTTTTCATTTGAAATTGCTAGTTTTACCTAATTGAAAAAAATCCTTACAATCCGAAGTCTATATATTTTCAAATTTAAAAATAAATAAAAGAATTGACCTTTCAATTTAAATAAATAATAGGAAATTAAAATTATATATAAATAAATAAACTACAATATAAAAATAGAGTACATCAACCAAGAATGAATTGATCTAAGTGGTAATGATTTTGGTCCCCTTAAGCGTGTGGTCAGGAGTTCGATTCATAACCCCTGCATATGAGTAAATTCGATTGAAATAGGAGAACTCACTTTAGTCTTTGTGTGCTCCATAAATTTTCCAACGAAGATTGGTTATCATTAATGGCGACGAAAACTTCCTACCAATATCATATTAAAACAAATAGAGGACATCACAAAGGGTAAGTAGAGGAAGTGGACGGGTTCACACAAAGTGGCCACGGTTTGTTGATAGGAATAGGATGAGATCAAACTCCACATATCTAAAGTTACATTTAATCAAACAAATATCATGCTAGCTTTTTGACATTACTATGAGCTGTTCAAATATTGTTTATATTATTATAATTAATTAATAATAATAAATTTCCACCCCTTGTGGAATTTGGCAGACAAGTTTGGTCTTTCTTTTTTCTTGGTACAAAAGCAGTTTGGCCTGTATTGGTAAGTAATCATTCTAATTTCTAATTAACTACGTTTTTTTATCAGGTAGCTTATTGGCTTGCCTTTAAAGATGAATAAGTGGAATGTTCAGAGTTTGAACCTCAACTTCTATATATAAAATGCTGATATTCCTACCAACTGAGCTAGGCTCACAAGAACTTCTAATTAACTATACGTTATTCCATACAAAAGTTATAATCACATGACAGTATTTTAGTTATTAATTAAGTAATATCCATGTTATACCACCCTTTATTAAAAGAAAAAGAAGTTACCCACCAGTCCACCACATCCACCAAGGAAGTAGAAGTGGAGAACTTCCCTTTTTTTATTATTATTATTTCACCCATGTTATTCTCTTTTCATTTGTTCAAATAAAGACTTACTATGAATATCCTTTATTTAGTAAAAATAAAATTTATTAATCTTTTAATTTGATATTTGTATCTATTTTTAATTATTATTTTTCACAGTAATAATAAAATAAACTTACTCAAATATTATATATTATTAACATTGGTAACTAGTTTTTATGACATTTTTGTAAACTTAGTTCAGCTGATATATATATATATATATATATGCGCCGAAATTTCAACTAGAATAAAAAAAAAAGCAAGTTTTTATGATAAATAATAGTTAACGTTTCTTTAGACACAATATGTGATCATGTCTAACATGACATAGTGATTGATGGTGCACAAGTCATGAATATAACCAATAATTTTTTTACAAAATTTATTGTTGGATTGAAAATTTATATCATATAGATCATCCATAATTTTTTTAAAAAAAATTGAAAAATCATTTAATATGTTATTAAGACATATCAAAATTAATGGTATTCAATAAAAAATCATAAACCTTTTGTTACAACATATGTCATATGAGCCAAGTTTGTTACGATTACAAATATAATCTACTCGAGAGCCCTTGAGATTGAAAATATTTGATCTTCAGACTTGACGAAATTTGTGGTGATTTTCCCGTAAAATACCTTGTCCCTTACATAACGACAATTTAGCTTATCAAAAAAAAAAAAAAAAAACATAACGACAATTTAATTCTATGTGCTTGGTCCGTTCATGAAAAACCGAATTGGATGTAATGTGAAGTGTCGCTTGATTGTCGCAAATGAGTTTTGTGGCCTGAAGATCTCCCAATCTAAGCTCTAAGAGTGAATTTTTAAGTCATGCAAGCTCTCTTGAGGCTGTTGCCATAACACGATATTCAACTTCAACACTAGATAGTGCAAGTTAACTGCGTTTTGTTTTTTCTTCTTCGCGAGATCATATTTCTTCCAATAAGAACACAATAACCATAAGTGAATCTCCTATCCGACAGTGATCAGTTCAGTCAGCATCTGAATAACAAGTGACTTTAGCATCACTCTTCACATAATAGTTCTCTTCCTGGTACATTCTTTATATATATAAGAAAACGAATAACTATGTTATAGTGACTATCACAAAGGAGCGTCTAGAAATTAGCTCACATGCTCACTGCAGATGTATATCTAGTTTGGTTAATTTCTATTTACCATTAAAAAAAAAAAAAAAAACTAGTTTGGTGACTACTGACTATGAGATAATATTTGCATGTGGTCTTTAGCTACCCAACTGGCTTTGAAACAATCGATGGTGTTTGGATGTGTGGTGACAAAGAACATTCATTGTTGAAATTCACACACACAACACAACTTTAATGTCCAAGTTCAAACTCGAGTGAAGTGTCCAACCTAACAATATCAACATTAATATATGAGTCAGAACAGGAATCATTATTCTAAATTTCTAACATTAAAAAATAAAAAGAATGTGTTAAGATAGGAAAATTTTACCGCGTATATTATATATATACACACACACACATAAGAGCACCGCCAAAAGATATTGAATGCAGTCAATGCACCAACCAAGACATATATGCATACATAAGACATATGCAAGATTAGGTAAGATTTCCAGATTTTGATCTTTAACTAACACAAGTAGGTGGTGATGGTACTCTAAAGAGTTAAGGCAATAATAGTATTAAAATATGAAATAAAAAAAAAAGGCTGCTTCTAATATTAGCGTCTTTATTTCCTTCCAAAATGGCGTGTTTGACAATTTACACAAAAGTTGATGGATGGATCAACCAAGCTAGTCCAAACCAACCTTTGATAGTGCCATCTCATAAATAAACTCACACAGATCATTTTCTTACTACTTTAACATATAAAGTATAATAATATTTTAATTACTCAATATTATATTATATGGTTGGTTATTATCATTATTAATTAATCATCACATAATGTATGTTAAACAGAATGATTTAGCTTACAAGTTCCTCACGGACTCTCTATTTTTGACTTTGGATTTTCATTACAAATTTACAACTCTTATCTCTTTCTATCTATAGTTTCAACATATTTTGACATTTCATTCTTCCTAAGCTACCTTCTCAGGTGAGACTTTTTTTCTCCTTATTTTCTTTCATTAATTAATTATTTTTTTTTATTTGATTATTTCTCACATACATACATAAGCTTCTATTCTATATATGTTATGTTATATATACCTTTGTGTTAATTCAGTTTTTTTCACTGTGACTAATTCAGTTTTTGCTTTGAATTGTATGATAGATATTTATTGAAATGAAAGTTGTTCTTTACAATTAATGTTTCAATGCTTTTTTATTTATTTATGTGATTTATTTGGTTAATTAATTTCTAGGGTATACTGTGATGTGGGTTCTAAGAGTTTATGGATATGCTTTGGCATTTTCATTTTGTTTCATCACACTCATGGCAGCTTCACAAAGAACACATCCTTCAGAAGGTGAATATTTTGTTAAAACAGCTTATAATATTCTTAATCTTTCTGTTTAATTTAGTTTTTTTTTTTTTTTTGTCCTGTGATTTTAGAGTTTAGGATTGAAAATTCAGTTCAAATTGGAAAAATTGAGGGGTTTGTTTTCTTGACCAAAGCTTTCACAACAACAACCCTTTGGTGTTGTAGAGATTTTTGGTCAAATGCAGCTTAATTGTAGTTGTAGAGACATCAAAAGTTTTTAAGTGTATGTTTGGTTTCACTTTGGAGGAGACAAAATTGATTCTAGTGGTGTATAATTGACTTTTACAAAAGTTTTTGCAAGTAAAATTGATTTTGGCTTCTGAATTGATTCTAACTTGAAGCTAGAATTTGGAGCTTTCAATTCTAGAATTGATTTTGAGCCTCGAATTTATTGGTTAACTTACTTTGACATGTATGTATAGTGGCTAGAAATTCCACCCTTAAGGTGGATAAGTGGGATGACCGGGTTTTGAACCCCGGCCCCTTGCATATATAATGCAATGTCCTTCTTTTAATTAAGCTCACGGGACGGTATCGGAAGTTCTTAACTCAAACAATACTTGTTTTAATTGCAGTAAAAGCACTGGTAGACATCAAAAAGAGTTTGATTGATCCGATGGATAAACTGAGGAACTGGAATAAGGGTGATCCATGTGCAGCAAACTGGACTGGAGTTTGGTGTTTTGATAAGAAGGGTGATGATGGTTACTTCCATATCCGTGAACTGTATGGCTTTTTTATCCTTCTGTTTTCTTTTTGTTTTGAATTTCAGTTCAATTTTATCATCAGAGGGTCTTAATACTGTTTAGATTTCTAAGTTTTTTGTTATTAAATTTGACTTCAGCTACTTGATGACTTTGAATCTCTCGGGAACTCTAGCACCTCAGCTTGGTCTTCTCTCCCATCTTGAGATAATGTGAGTTTTATCATTTTATAAACCGTTTTCCAAAAGAAGTATACGTATCAGAGTTCAGAAGGATAATTGGTAATGTGTTATACTGATAGGATCACATAGAGTTACTAATATCGTCATTGTTTTATGCTTGAAGGGATTTCATGTGGAACAATCTGACCGGCACAATACCAAAGGAGATTGGCAACATTAAATCATTGAAACTCTTGTAAGCACTTATGATAAATGTTTATGTTATAAGCGCTTAATTAAGAAGTTTATCCAAAAGGGGCTATTTTCCGTACAACATTGTAAGTCTTACAGCCTACTGTTATAATACGAGTAGTTATTCTGACATATTTTCTGCGCAGGCTTCTGAATGGAAATCAATTATCTGGTAGTTTACCAGATGAGCTTGGCAACCTTTCAAATATGAATAGACTCCAACTGGATGAAAACCAATTGTCAGGTCCTGTGCCCGAATCATTTGCCAACTTGGTCAATGTTAGACACCTGTAAGCGGATCTCTAAATTAAATGCATCATTAGCAAAACATGGAACTGAATTTCTTACATGTATTTTATCTGCTATCTTTGCAGCCACATGAACAACAACTCATTCAATGGTCAAATTCCACCCAAACTTTCAAACCTATCCAATCTTATGCATTTGTGAGTATTGCAGCCATTTTTCTTACATTTCCATTATGGTTTAAAATTTAGAGTTGCATCCTAGGATGCATCGCTAAATTGACATGGATTCAACTCTAAAGTGACATGTTTTACAAGTTTTAACTGTGTCTGCTTGTTAACGTACATGACTTTACAGGCTTTTGGACAACAATAACTTATCTGGATATCTTCCACCAGAATTCTCGAAGTTACAAAGTTTGGCAATACTGTATGTTATTATACTCTACATTTTCTAGATTAGTAAACATGTTAAAGTTAAACAAATTCATCATTTTTGTGTCAATACACTTATTGTAGCCGTTATATTTTCTTTACCATTCTTAATGATTCTGTAATCATGTAATGCAATAATCAACTGCATGACTCGGATACATGATTAATCTTGTTTGGTTTTGAAAGTTGATTCTCCCTTCTTACATTACATTAGAAATAAAAATATATGTAGTCTTTTATGCACTCAACTAATCAAGAATTTTACCAGTATGTTCTTCAACCATTTTGCATGCTTGTATATATGCTCTTTTGTGTAATTTAGCTTGACCACAACAGGGATTTTATTATTGTCTATGATTTTCATTTTGTTTTTGTTTCCCTTACAGCCAACTTGATAACAATAATTTCAGCGGGAATGGAATTCCTTCTAGCTATGAAACTTTCCCTAGGCTTGTAAAACTGTAAGTACTCTTATCTACATATCCTATTTTTTCCACTTAATGTTACAAATATTTAGTGACTATTGTTTAGCCATACACTAGGTCAAAAAGTTCTTTGAAATGGCCTCCAAATCGCTTTTAGACATTTGGTCTTGTGTAAATGTGTTTATTAAAAGTATTTGAAAAAGGCATCCTTTAGACTTCATTTGAGGCTCGAGTAGGATTTTCAACTTAGAAAAGCTTACTGTCAAGTTTTAAGTAACGAATTGAAGAACATAGATTGATATTTGTTTCTTGAGCTAATGTTTCCTCTCGGCTTTAACAGGAGTCTAAGAAATTGCAGTCTGCAAGGACCTATTCCTAATTTGAGTTCAATACCAAGACTTACATACGTGTAAGTATATTTTTTGGTTTTGCTTTGTATTGTGCCTAATGAGTAATCACAATGAAATCATTTACTTCTGTTTTGGATACAAATTCATTTGTGATTTGTTCGTGTTTTAGGGATCTAAGCTGGAATCAGTTCAGTGGACCTATACCATTATATAAACTTGCAGACAATATGACAACTGTGTACGTAAATAGGCAATTTTATTTATAAACATTGTATCTATATCGAACCTAGTTTATTTATCTTAATCAAAATATTTATATAGTATTTGTTTTGCTAATGCAGTGATTTGTCCCACAACAAACTCAATGGAACAATTCCACGAGGCGTGGTATATCCTCATCTTCAAAGATTGTAAGAATATACTCATCAACTTGTATTTCACATCTTATTTAGAATCTAGGGAGATTTTTTGTCTGGTGCAGTTCTTCGTTTATTGGTTGATGTTTTGTTTTCACTGTCAAACACAGGCAACTAGAGAACAATTTACTGACTGGGTCCTTCCCTACTACCATATGGCAGAATATATCCTTCAGCAGGAAGGCGAAACTTATAATGTAACTTCTAAATCTGAATTACTTCATCAACCTTAAGGAATATTGATTTTTTGCATCAAATAATATATTTTGACAAAGGACTTAATGAGTACTGTTGTAAGATATGGAGTGAATTTTGATTATGTTGTTTCTAAAGTAAGTTATACATGTTTGTTTTATCATTGCAGTGATATTGGTAACAACTTACTTTCTGACATTTTTGGAGATCTGAATCCCCCGGAAAATGTAACCTTAAGGTACTCTAATTAATACTTTCAGTATTTTAATTTATGTTCAATTTATGTTCATAGTATTCCACTCATTATGTTTAATTTGTATCTCATATGATTCATTTTTTGTTGTCAGGATTATACTGTCATTAGTTTCTATAAATTATAACTTTGATGTTACATAAGTATCTTATCATTTTTATTTTTCCATAAAGGCTTTCTGGAAATCCTGTTTGCAAGAATTCCAACATACAAAGAATTGGCCAATTTTGTGTTCTTGAAGGGCGTGACATAGATGAAGAATTTGCAAATTCAACCATCTGTCCCAGTCAATCTTGTCCATTCGACAATTTCTATGAATTTGCACCCTCCCAAATTCATTGTTTTTGTGCAGCACCTATAAGAATTGGATATAGGCTAAAAAGTCCAAGTTTTTCTTACTTTCCTCCCTATAAAACTCGTTTCGAATCATACATAACTGATTCCTTAAACTTAAGCATCTACCAGTTATCAATAGATTCTTATGAATGGGAAGAAGGACCTCGTCTTAGAATGAATTTAAAAATTTACCCTTCATTCAACGAATCTCACTCCAACACATTCAGCCCAAACGAGGTCCGTCGCATTAATATCATATTTTCATCATGGAGATTTCCTCGCACGGATTTTTTTGGACCATATGAACTCCTGAATGTCACTCTTCTAGGACCATATGCAAATAGTAAGTTTTTCAATCTCAATATTTCATGTCACTCTTATGATTTTACCTGAGAATGTTACTTGAGAGTTGAAGACATCAAGTTTTAGTTTTCTTAATGGTGTATACCTTATTTTTGGTGACATTTTGTTCATATGACGCATTTGTCCACTTAAGTCCAAAGTAATAATCCTCACAGTAAAAAAAGTGTAAAAAATACAGAGAAAAAAATATCTTGATCCACAATAGATAAATGTAAATGTAGAAATAGTTTTGCATTAATAATGTTGTGAATCAGATAGCTAGTGCATATTTTTCCTATTAGGATTAAGTTAATAAAATGTATTCCCTTTATTGAGTTTATCTGATATAACTTTCATTTTTTTGTTATAGTCATTATTAATACAGAGAGCGGAAAGAGAAAAACAGGCATACTAGTTGCTATTATAATAGCAGCTGTTGCTTGTGTTTTAGCAATATCTGCATTAATCATGCTTCTAATGTTTAGAAGAAATGTGAAATACCAGCATTTGATTTCCAGGAAGCGTATGTGTAAGTATTTTAGGCTTTCTTATGATAATGTCAATTTGATTAATATTTAAAGAAAGATATTTATTTAAATGGTACTTCTTTTTGCAGCCTCTAGTGTATGTATCAAAATAGATGGTGTGAAATCATTCACTTTGAAAGAGTTGACTCATGCTACCAACAAATTTGATATCTCAAGTAAAGTCGGTGAAGGAGGTTATGGAATTGTCTATAAGGGCATTTTATCTGATGAAACATTTGTTGCCGTTAAACGAGCAGGAGAAAATTCATTACAAGGACAAAAAGAGTTTTTGACTGAGATTGAGCTTTTGTCAAGGTTGCATCATCGAAATCTTGTCTCACTAACTGGCTACTGTAATGAAGACGGAGAGCAGGTATATAAACACGCACATCTTATCCTTGTGTGTATTTAAGCCTTTTCCTATGTTGGTTCTTTCTGTTGATCTGGTTTGGTTTGTGTATATATGAGATGAGCTTATCACTTATCAGAGGAAATTTATTTGCTTGTTGTAACAAGTTTCTGCAATGAATCTATCACTGTATATTCAAGTTATGTCAATTTGGACTGTAGTTTTTTTGTTCAATTTTTCTGGTTTTTAATTATATATGGAAGAAATCTTATCTTTGGAACTCAAATATGTAATCTTAGTTTAGACATAAGTTTTGCCATATTAGCTTGATAGTTGACCGTAATATTATCTCATGCCCTTTTTCTTTTTTCAGATGCTGGTTTATGAATTCATGCCCAATGGCACCCTAAGGGAATGGATTTCTGGTAAGGAATTATAGGAAATTTTTTCATCAATGGTTTATGAATCCATGTTCTAGACGATGCATATCATTTAATGAATACCATGTTCTTGCAGGTAAAAGTAAAAAGTGCAAGGAAGGCCTAAGTTTTTTCATGAGATTACGGATTGCAATGGGTGCCTCCAAAGGCATACTATATCTGCATACAGAGGCTAACCCTCCTATATACCACAGAGATATTAAAGCCAGTAACATACTTCTAGACTCTAACTTTACAGCTAAAGTGGCTGATTTTGGATTGTCGCGGCTTATACCATACTCAGATGAAGATGGTCATGTACCTAATTATGTGTCAACAGTTGTGAAGGGAACACCGGTAAGTTAAAGAAATTTATCATTGAAATATATTTATGTTGTAGTGTGGTTCAATTTTTTTCCAATAATTTGATTTAGCTACTTGGAATATACTAACTAATTTGTTATTTTTCTGCAGGGTTACCTGGACCCAGAATATATGATGACTCATAAGTTAACTGATAAAAGTGATGTATACAGCCTAGGAATTGTGTTTTTGGAGCTTTTGACCGGCATGCATCCAATATCACGTGGGAAAAACATTGTCCGCGAGGTACATTTTTAATTTTTACATATTTTTTCCTTATTATAAGATAACTATATCATAAAAACATTGGATAATAAAACTTCTGCCCACATCTGTTGTGATTTTGGCTCAAGTCTAAAATTATCAAATTTGTAGGTTATGCGTAATTCCATTGTAAATACACAGTGAGATTGGCGATTCTCCTTTACCTTACATAGAGTGTGTCTCCCCTAATCTAAATTTTTATCTATAAAAAAAAAAGGGTACATTATATATGTCTAATTTAGTTTTGAATAAATAATCAATTTAGTCTCTAAAATTGTATAATACAGGCAATTTAGTCCTTGAAATTGAAAATCTTTGATTATACTAGTTCATTTAGACCGTCAATTTAGTACATGAAATTGTCTCGCAGGGACTACTGGAGTTATGAATTCTCATATTCAGAAATCACTTTAAAATTTCGTTAATTTGAGAGACTAAGTTGACACTGTCTAACAACACTATTTTCCTACCACGAAGAAAGAAATACGAACTATTTAAACAGACTCTTATCAATTGTGGTACATAATTTTGTCTCAGGTTAATCTAGCTTGTCAATCTGGCAAGATAGATTCAATTATAGACAACAGAATGGGCGAATATCCACCTGAATGCTTAGACAAGTTCTTAGCTCTGGCCCTCAGTTGCTGTGAAGACCATCCAGAAGAGAGACCATCAATGATAGATGTGGTGAGGGAATTGGAAGACATTATTGCCTTGTTACCTGAAACTGAAATTAGTTTATCAGATGTTTCCTTAGATAATTCTGGTAAAATGGCACCGCCGTCTTCATCATCATCATCATCTGCAACAACATCAGGATTCATTACGACAAGAAAAGACCAACAGCACATGTCTTCATATGTGTCAGGAAGTGATCTTGTCAGTGATGTCATTCCGACTATTGTTCCTCGTTGATACCTTACTATATTAGTCTCGCTCACATGTTCCAAAAAAAATGTAATTATAATTTATACCACATTTAAGTATATATATTTTGACATTAAGATTTTGATAATACCAAAGGTATAGAAAGTCTATTAGGGACTTAGTTATTGTTTCCCATCCTACATAGAACTTTGTAAATTTTGTAAAGTGTAAACAAATTTGCTGGAAAAAAGAAGAAAAATAACATTATTAAGACATGATCGATCTACCAACCGTGTTTGTGTGGTTTGTTCAAATCATGGAAGCACATACTTTTATTTTCACAGTTACAAAGACTGATGCAATTCTACAATCTGTAAGGTTGGGTAATTTTAAGAATTTAACATTACAGATAAAATTTAGCAGGAGAGGATACAAGGTTGACTTGGTAATTGGAGTGAAAGAATTAAGAAGTTGAGTGATAAGGTAAAAAATTTGATTTCATCATAGCATAATTCTAACTATACTAACATTTGTCATCCAAAGACAATAAATTTGCAAGTTCATGGTAGATTTAAATACCATCTCTAAAAATCACCATAAACTTGTCCAAGAAAGACTTAAAGATCATGTTCATATAATCCATATGATGATAAACTTCTCCAAAAGGAATTCTGAGAAAAGGAAATTTATTAAGTAATATGAGCTTGGATATACAAATGCTACTAGAGTGAAAAAATACTGTGTATTGCAGCAGAGTAAATACATTTTAGTATTTTTTTTTATTTTTTTATAAAATACATTTTAGTATTTAGATGCAGTGTATTTAAGAAATATGTAACCGTTTTTTCTTGTTTTAGGCAAACAAGGCTTCTAGCAAACATTTTTCTTTTGTCAGATTAAAGTTGCATAATATTTGACTATTAACTTTCATAAAAAAAAAATTATTTGACTATTAATTAATATTAATGTCACTAATTAAGGATTAGGGTTACAATTTTTTTTCATTAGAAGTCTAGCTCAATCGACAATGTCACTAGGTATAGGATTAATGCTAGATGTCTCTCTGATGTCTACTAGTCACTATGATGTCTCATAATGCTCTTAATTTACCTAAAAAAAATCGACAATGTCACTATTGTTAAGTTTGATATTTTCATTTGAGTTTGAACTTCGGTCCTCATAAATGTGTGCGTGTATGTGTGTTTAGGTGGTATTTGCCACTCGATTTAAGGACAAAACAAATATGATTATCTTAAAGAGAGAATTTGTGACTCATTTGATTTCTGTAAGACTCAAGAAATTAGTCTGCAGTTGCGCCCGATTTATGGAGAGAAAAAAAGAAGCACAATACTACTATAACCAAGTGATTTTTTTTTTGGTCAAAGGGAAATAACTATAACCAAGTGATTACGAAAAAAAAAAGAAAAAAAAATACTATTCCCTCCGTAGGCTCCATCCCAATATATAAGATTTACTTTGATTAAATATACTATTCATTTATCTTATTTTGACCATATTTTTTTAATAATATATATATATATATATGTAAATTTAGTGGGATATATTTTTATGGTTATATGGAGAAGAAAATATAATGTTACATGGAAAATACTCTGATTTTTTTTTTCATGTATTATTCAAGATTATACGACTCTATATATATTTAAATAAAAAATCTTAAAAAAAATATATATTTAGTGATTATTTTGAGCAATACCACCCATGCCTATTTTCTTCTCCTACGATACGAAGGGAAAGTAAACACTTAACTACATCATCATCATCGTCGCGCTTCTGTTAACACGATGGTACGATCCTTATGCATTCATTCATTCTTCTCTATCAACGGTTTTAATCTAATCTAATCTAATTTACTCTTTTATCAGTCTTCATCTATATTTAGAGGAGATTCCAGGAGATTCAACACCAACAACAAACAAAGACCACGACATCATTTGACTCCACAAAAGAAACAAGAGATTAAGGAAGCTTTTGAATTATTCGACACCGATGGCTCTGGTACTATTGATGCCAAGGAGCTTAATGTTGCCATGAGGTATCTATCTATCTATCTATCTATCTATTCTTAAATAACCTCTAATTCTTGTTTTCATACTACTTACTTACTATAATACATCTTATCTTTGCAGGGCCCTTGGATTTGAGATGACAGAACAGGTATATATTATTATTATATATAATATTATGTCTTAACTACATTCATTCAAACAACCCCTTAGTTAGGCCTTAGATATGGTTCTTCTTCTACTTATTCAGAATTTTGTTTTTTAGTGTTAACCCTCCGGTTCCCAAAGAAAAGAAACTCTGGTAATCCGGAGTTTGGCTGAGAGGTAAGTAAAGTCTAATCAAGAATTGTTCCTCCAAGGATTCATCCTAGGGGGACTCGGTAACCACTTGAGCCCAATCACTTGGTTTACTCTTTCAGAATTTCAGATGTAGGGATTTAGTGGCCAATGAAATCTGATTGTAGAATAGTAATGGATTAGGTACCAAACTATCAAGATTTTGTGATGCCATTCTTTGTTAGAGTTCTATATGCATTTCCCTAATAGATAAATCCACTACGCCGTTTCAGCAAATTGAGCAAATGATAGCAGATGTGGACAGAGATGGGAGTGGAGCAATTGACTATGATGAATTTGAGCATATGATGACGGCCAAAATAGGAGAAAGGGACACTAAAGAAGAGCTCATGAAAGCTTTCCATATTATTGATCAAGACAAAAATGTGATGATCGATCTTCACTGCTAGTGCTATACATCGTTAGTATTGCTTCTTCTTGATTCTCATTGCATATTCGTGGTCATTGCAGGGTAAGATATCTGCAGCAGACATCAAACGCATTGCAAAAGAGCTAGGTCAAAATTTTACAGATAGAGAGATTCAAGAGATGGTTGATGAAGCAGACCAAAATAGTAAGTTACCACATAGCGTGCTTTTATTTCATTCTATCATGAACCGAGTGGAGATGTGTGTTTTAAGTTATGCCACATCGTGTTCTTTGTATATGAAAAAACTGTCTCGTTACTTTGAACATCAAATCTGTGATTTTCTCTGCATTGAAAGTAAAGTACACACTGATCATGTTTTAGTACTCATGTAGTTTCTGACACGTGTGATCCTGATATAAAAAAAATGATAAGAAATTTATGTAAAATCAAAGGTATAAAAACTAATCACAGCAATATCCTGACAATATAAATGAATCATATGAGATAAAAATTAAACATATGAGTGGAATACTATGAACAGAAATTGAATAATAGAGGAGAATCTGATCATATGGTTGCATGGAACATATTACTGAACATTAATTAGAGTACCTTAAAGGTAACATTTGCGGGGGGATCCAGATCTCTCCCAAAATGTACGAAAGTAAGTTGTCATGAAGATAACTGCAATGATAGAGCAAGCACATAATTTACTTTGGAAACAACATAATATAAATTCACTCTGTCATCTTACAATAATAGTAAGTCCCTAGTCAAGATATATTAGTTTGATGCAAAATATATATATTCCTTAAGGTTGATGTAGTAATTCAGACTCAGAAGTTACATTATAAGCTTAGCGTTCCTGCTGAAAGATAGGTTCTCCCCATATGGTAGCAAGGAAGGACCCAGACAGTAAATTGTTGGACTAGGCCACAAATCTCAGCTGGAAAACAAGTCAGAATAAACAATGTGCTAGTTGGTTGGTCAATAGTCTGTTACAATGACAGTTTGGGATTTAGAGATTAATTAGTAGGAACTGCATATCTGTATGGGCATTTGGGATTAATATGCAACAACTGAATCTTTTCGTTGTAAGAGATAACCCTTGTAAGGTGGTTTATTTGCCTTATTTTCTCTCCATTTTAGAAATAGCAGAGTTATTTCTCCCTTTCCTGCTTGTCACATGATTACAATAGGTTCCTGAATTGTATATACATACAGTATTTATATACCGATGCTTGGAAACAATTTGTGTGTGTGTGATGGATTTTTTCTTGCATTACTAGTATTCATAATTTCTTCCCATGTTTGTGAGGTATGTTTTACACAGCATTTGTGACTTTATAATATGCAGATGATCGAGAGGTTGATCCAGAGGAGTTCATTATGATGATGAACACAACAGGCTTCCGTCACTAGTGATATCAGATGAAGCTGCCTGCACTCGTGTGATTGTGCAAATTGTAGGAATGATGAATCAAATGTTTTATTTTTTATTTTTATAAGAAATATGAATCAATTGTTATGATTGTGGGTTACCTGTGAGCATTGATGTATGTTGGAATTTTGGTGTTTAAAAATTTGTTATTAAATATTGTTAAAATATAAGTGAAACTATTGTGCTATTTTTTGTAAAACTTATCGATGTATATATTTTTAAATTAATTATACTTCCTCCGTTCCTTTTCAAGTGTCATTTTGAAATAGTAACACCAAATTAGCTAAATGTATTTTGCACATTTTCTTCTGAATATACCCTCATTTTAATCCACCAATATTTTTTGCACACGTTTTCTCTTTCTAATAAATTTAATGTTATGTACCAAAAAAAATATAATGTTATTTGTCTTTCATAACAAACAAAAGATTTAATATTCAATATGTTTAAAAAAATAATAATAAATTGATTTTTAAATATATAGCATTAATAAGTTTTATCGAAAAAAAGATAAATCCGCAGTTAAATGACACTTAAAAACGAACGGGGGGAGCGAATTACACCGTAGATGCACTAACCAAGGAAGGATCAAATATGGATGTAGATGGATTTGTTTGACAGGTTCGGACTTGCGTGATTGTGCAATGGTCAAATCTCTTTCCTTATTATAATTTCACAGGTTAGGACTTAAACTAAATGTAGAAAATGATACTAGATGTGTTGTACTTGTCATATTTGATGATGACGTTCTGTCTTTAGTTAAGGAGATACACACATGTTCATCGATGGATAAAGTTAATTGCTGTTTTTAAGTTCTGCTGTTGTTAAATTCTGTTTTTCAGTTGCTGTCTTGGTTATGGTTATCATTAATGTGATCACTAGACTGGTTTTATTGCATGCCAGGTTTTAGAATTCAATTATAGAATTAAACTTTAGCTATATGTGAGTCTGCTAGTGTTGAATACCATTATAAGAACTATATATAGGGCATATAATATAAGTATTGAAATGACAAAGCATAGAATTAAACTTTAGGTATATGTGGTAGGGAGGAGGAGTCATCACATATCCTTTTTGAGTGCATTACAGCGTATGAAGTTTGGATGCATATGTGCAAAGGAAAACAGGTACAGAAGCTGGTCTTCGAACTATTGGTTTGCTTGCATATGGAGCATTTGAAAAGCTAGGAATTTGAAGATTTTTCAGGATAAAGATAAGCCACTTGCAGCGATGGAACACTTCCATCAGTCCATTTCTTCTCATGAATCGTAATGCCAAGACCTACGAACTTGGATATTTCTCTAATATACTCATCCCTTACATTTACATATATCAGTACATATCCACCTCTAACCCCAATTCAAATAAAAAGAACTTGATGAAAATAAAAGAATATTGCTATAAGATGTTAGCTGTGCAAAAAAAAGAGGATTCCGGTTTGGTAAAGGCCATAAGGAATACGCATCGAAAGCCATTAGAAGAGCCATTAACTAGAGATGCAACACCTTTCTAGCAAACTTATTTTTCCTAGTGAATATAAACATCTTTCAAGTGCTTTACAAACTTCAACAAGCAATTTTGCCACAAGAGCCTATACAAATAACCATAAGGCAGTCACTTGCACCAAATGATGAGAAATGACCACTTATAACGCATGAAATGAATAGCAAAAGAGAGAATATGTGTCACTCACCAACCAAGGTTGGGGCATTTATAGAAACTATAGAGTTATGAAAAAATATAAAACTATTAGTACACGTGATAAAAAATAAAGCCTTGATTCTACTTAATGACATTGATACAACAAATCACTCATTTATGGAGGAAATGATCTCTACCATTACAAAAGATACATACTTCACATTTTTTTCACTCTTTTATTTTTTGTTTTGGAAAATGCCTAGAAAATTCATTAAACTAGGCATAAGGTATGCCATAAAAACAAGTCAAGAATCAAGATACAATGACTCAATGAGGCTACACTGTCACCTCTCTAGACAAACAAGTGAACAACACCACACCAGAACTCACCTAAACATCAAAACGAAACACCCTCTACACAGTGCACGAATACAAACATCAAAACAACAATACAAAGAAAGCAATATACCACCTTGGTGAATTATGGAACCAAAACAAAAACATAACAGACTGCAAAATTTAAATGCTTTTCTCCAGGACCAGTGCTAAATGCTAAGGTTCTCTGATAATCGTCTTCAAGCTGATGATAGTACACGACCATAGCCTATATGTCAGTTCGAAAATTCCAGCTACCACTTAAGGATCTCTGCCGCCCATGTCACAATTAAGCAACGGAAGCTCGAAGAGAGTGATAAAAAAATTACCGATCACACCTTCTATCCGAAGCCACATATTTTAGAGATGCAACCAAGCTGCAACTGAAAATCCACGACGCACCTCATAGAGGCCTGTCAAAACTTGACTAACAACCTGCAAGTTCCACCCTTCACTTGATAGATTCTAAGCAAGTTATTGGTGTTGCAATCCATTGTGAAATTGAATAATTGAAGCTTCTAGTCTTTGTTCTCAGCCAATTCCATGATAGTAATTTGCATTCTTCCGCGATAGTCTTGATGCAGTGTCTGCCAATCTTTCAAGGCTTGGAAAGGTATGAATTTTGGAAATTTAGCATTGATATCTAATGAGTTATATGATATGGGTTCAAGCATAAGCACATTGAAAATAGATTATGCACCCTATATGATAATGCAGTGCGAAATGTGAATGCACCTTCTTAATGTAAACTTTTTGCAGTTTTGAGTCATAAGACAAACTAAAAATTGGTAGGTACAGATGATGATAAACAATTGCAAATTTTAATAGTCAAAAAAAATAATATGAATCAATCATATATATTATATACATATAAAAAAAATTACAATAAATCGTTTTTCAATGGATGTTAAAATCACTAAAAGGGTATGACTCATATTTTTTGATTGGTGCTGCTGTTGGGGTTTCAAAAACATTCCAAAATCTCAGAGTCTTGTCTCCAGATGCAGTTGCGACAGTACACCCATCTGGACTCTGTGCCATGTACAACACCCTCGAGGTGTGATCGTTAAGCTCACCCATCTTCAACATGGAAGGATACATCCACAAGGTAAGCTGGTTATGAGGGAAACCATGGGAGCTAAGAAGCTCACGCTCGTTCTTGTTCCAAGCCAATGCACATACCTGTGATCCTGTGTCAACAGAATTCAAGCATGCACCCGTGCGTGTGTTCCACATCTTAATGCAATGATCGCCTTCACCTCCACCAGAAGCTAATAAATTGTTTTCAAATGGACACCAAGACAGTGCCCTGACAGAAGTCGTGTGTTCCTCAAATCTGTGAGGCCAACCGGTAGATCGTGAATCTGAAGAATCAACTGAAATATCCCATATGCGAACAACATTATCATTTCCTCCGCTCGCCAACTGAGTACCTGAAGGTGACCACTTGAGCCCACAAACCCCTTGTTTGTGTCCCCTGACACTTCCAACTATGTGAGATCTCACTCTAACATCATGATTTACTATTCTCCCGTCTGTTCCTCCTGTAGTTAGAATAGGACCGTTCCAAACCAATGAGCCCACAATTCCGCTGTGCCCATCCCTCAATACCCTTACCTGCAGTCACCAAACACAAATGTTCAGAACAGTTTTAAGTTTAAAAGTTAAAACAATACAATAAGTTTTATTTTTGTTTGTTTTCAATCTCTGAATTTACCTTTCTAGGCTTAGGCGAAAATGCATCCCAAATCTGTACAGTGGAATTATCCAAACCAATGGTTATAAAACGTCCATCTGGGCTCCAACAAACACTTGTAAAAAAACCTTCTTCATGATCATCCACAATTTCTGCACTAGTGTTTGTTTTCATTGAAGGATTCCAAATTAAAACCCTAGTGTCCATTGCAAGAGTAACTACATTCTTTTTACTCCAATCTAATAGATTCAAGCTGAAATCATCTCTCATTGCAGGTACTTTAAAACGCCCCTCACAATGCTGCAAAATCATTTCACAAACACATCAAAAACTTGTTTTGAAAAATCATTTTCGCAAACACATAAAAACTACATTTTTAATTAAAAATAATAATTTTTTAATTGAAAGAAAAGGAGTTTGCAGAAGAATTTATTAATTTACCTTAGGAATTTGTCTTTTAGGTTTTGGGGGTTTGCATTAAGGAGGAGAAAGAGGAACATCAACATTTGTAGGGTTTGGTGGTTTGTTGCGGAAGGCTAAGATTCTAGTTGGGAGATTAGCAGCATCGGCGAGTGCTCTCCGGTAGGCTTCGCTGGACGCCGTGATCGGCGCCGATGAGTTAACCATTTTCCGGTGGGGTTCTGTGAGCATGGAGAGAGCGTAACCGAAATCTATGGCTGGTCTATTTGGGATGAATCTGTCTAGGTTTTCTTTCTGGTATCGCGAATTCATCGTGTGTGATGAAGAATGAAGAGAGAGTGATGAAGTTGCGTGAAGTGAACGCAGAGAGAGAAATGTAAAAATAGATGAATCTCGCGCTCTGCTTTGCTTTTATAGGTGCTGGGTTAAAAAACTAACCGCTGGATTTTTATTTTTATTTTTATTTTTTTCAAACCAGCTGAATATTTTTTATAAACGGCTAGATTTTTATAAAGGTATATTATAGAAAGAAAAAAAATCTATTTTTTCCTTCAAATTCAACATCTTTTTTCAAAAATCATTTTCCTTCGAAAAATAAATTTTTTCAATTTTTTTTTTGAAATCACAAACCATGTGCAAAGTGAAAGTTAACAGAAGGAAATAATTTTTTATGATTGTAAAATAGTTTTAGATTTTCTTTAAAATCTATATATAAAAAAATGTTTAATTTTTGTTAACAAATTTTTTTTTTTTTTAAAGTTTAAACAAATACACCCAAAAAGGTTCCCGAACGGTTGTGTATAAGTTCTCCCAAAAATCTGTTGTTTGTAACGAACCCAACATGTGAGTAGCAAAAGCAGTCGTGTAAGAAGAAACCATAGACTGAACACATTCGCAACACTATCATACACAATTGGTTGAAAATAACATCATTTTGCAAACACCAGAACACCCATATAACAACAAAATTAATACTTTCCATGGGACTACCGACTTCTCTAGTCTCTACACGAACAAAATAGTAGAATTTATTCCCAAAAAAAAGTAGAATTTAATTGTTATATACTGACAGTGTAATTTTTTTTTTAATCCGCCGGTATCCAGCCTACTATACCGCATAATTTGGTTTGAGAGTCAGTTCTTGTATCAATTGGTGGGAATCGAACTGTGATTCTCACTACAAAGTCTTGCACCAATCACCACTAAACCAACTAACTATTAATATTAACCGTGAAAAATTATTTTACACGTACATGATTCAAGTGATTGTGTTTGGTCTAAACCACAATCGCCCCACTCGCCCAAGGACCAAAGAGATAGCTTCTTCTTTTTACAATTGACTAAAGGGATACTCACTGTTTCATTTTAACGTGATTTTAGCATAAATCTCTCAAAAGTCAAACAAAATAAGAGTAGATTGTTAGAGTTTATCTTTTTCTCCTATTCTACCCTCATTTTGAGAAAAAAATGGATGTAGTTATTGAGAAAGAAGAGATGAATATTATGGAAAATGTGAAGTAAGAGTTATTGAGAGAATAAATATATAATTGACAAATTATAATTTTGAACTTTTAAAACGATAGTTAAATAGAAATATTTTTCATAAAATTCATTTGAAACCGTAAAGTGTTTTGAAAATTAGACCAGACTGGCCAGTCAAACCGGTCCGACCAAGAACCAATGGTATTTTCGACTTTGGAGCATGTTTTGTGTTCAACCGCTCATAGCGCTCATAGGTTACATTATACGAGAAATTCTTGCATAGACACCCACCTAACAATTAGTAATCTTTAGGCACATCCAAATCCAACCATGTAGAATTTCCATGGCAAAATTACACCAGAAGTCTTTTATCTTATTTATTTGTAACATTTTAGTCCTTTATCTTTTATTTGGAGCATATAGGTCATTTATCTTGTATATTTGTAACAATATGAGTATTTTTTTAATAAAAAAATGAAAAATGATGAAGTGTTATAAATATACAAGATAAATGAGTTATATATTACAAATAAAATATAAAGGAGCAAAATAAGATAAATGTGGTAATTTTGCCTATTTACATTTATATTTTCTCTTTTTTTTTTAATTTAATTTATATGCATCGTCGGTGTAAAGTTACTTTGCACATGCGTCCAATAAAAAACCGACACATCATGTATGGTCATTAAAAACACATGATTTGTCACATTCATTAAATGACGTGGCAACGCGTCATTAGATGTATGTGTAAAAATAATTTACACTAACGGTGCACAACAATTAAACTCTTTTTTTTTTTACCATCGTGCGTGGCGTGGGTAGTCTTTATGACTCTTCGTTGAAGTTGATTTTTTGCGCCACCCCATCAATTAAATTTCATGAATAGCCCTTTCTCTAACCCTTAATTTTACACTCAAATGGGTTATCGTCGTTACGCAAATATGCGATGTTGCATGGTGCAAGTGAGATCACTCTGCAGCAACACTTCCACCATTTCACGTTACGGTCGCGGTCGTGATATAGACAATGCTCGAAAGGTGTTCGACAATACGCCATTGTCACAACGAACCATCGCTTCCTGGAATGCCATGGTCGCTGCCTATTTCGAATCCCATAAACCTTGCGACGCAGTTATTCTGTTTGATCAAATGCCCCAAAGAAATACTGTTTCATTTAATGGCATGATTTCAGGTTATGTAAAAAACGGAATGGTAGCCGAAGCAAGGAAGGTGTTCGATAGTATGCCTGAACGCAATGTCGTTTCTTGGACTTCCATGGTTCGTGGTTATGTTCAAGAGGGTATGGTGGAAGAAGCTGAAAGACTCTTCTGGGAAATGCCACACAGGAATGTGGTGTCGTGGACAGTTATGATTGGTGGGTTATTGAAGGAATCTCGTTTGGATGATGCAAAGAAACTTTTTGATATGATGCCTGTGAAGGATGTTGTGGCGGTTACTAATATGATTAGTGGGTATTGTCAGGTGGGTCGATTGGATGAAGCTCGTGAACTGTTTGATGAATTGCCGAAGAAGAATGTGGTTACATGGACTACTATGGTTTCTGGGTATGCAAAGAATGGGAGAGTTGATGTTGCAAGGAAACTTTTTGAAGTGATGCCTGAGAAAAATGAGGTGTCTTGGACGGCTATGCTTATGGGGTATACTCATTGTGGGAGGATGAAGGAGGCTTTCGAGCTTTTTGAAGCGATGCCTGTCAAGTGGGTTGTTGCTTGTAATGAGATGATCATGCGGTTTGGACTTACTGGGGAGGTGAATAGAGCTAAGATGTTGTTTGAGGGAATGAAGGAAAGGGATGAGGGAACTTGGAATGCTATGATTAAGGTGTGTGAGAGGAAAGGGTCTGAGTTGGAAGCTTTGGATTTGTTTGCGAGGATGCAAAGGGAAGGGGCTGCCTTGAATTTCCCTTCGTTGATCAGTGTTCTTTCTGTGTGTGCAAGTTTAGCTAGCCTTGATCATGGAAGGCAGGTTCATGCTCGATTGGTGAGATCTGAATTTGATCAAGATTTATATGTTGCGTCTGTTTTGATTACTATGTATGTTAAGTGTGGTGATCTTGTTAGAGCAAAAACGACTTTTAATAGGTTTCCATCTAAGGATGTTGTTATGTGGAATTCTATGATTACGGGTTATTCCCAGCATGGGTTGGGAGAGGAAGCTTTGATTGTTTTCCGTGATATGTGCTCATCTGGAGTTCAGCCAGACGAGGTTACATTCATTGGAGTTCTTTCAGCTTGTAGCTACAGTGGCAAAGTGAAAGAAGGGTTTGAAATTTTCGAAGCAATGAAATGCACTTATCAAGTGGAGCCAGGAATCGAACACTATGCTTGTATGGTTGATTTGCTAGGCAGAGCAGGCCAGGTAGACGAGGCAATGGAACTAGTAGAAAAGATGCCAATGGAACCGGATGCTATTGTTTGGGGTGCATTGTTAGGTGCTTGCAGAAACCATATGAAGCTCAATATGGCTGAAGTTGCAGTAGAGAAACTTGCGAAGCTAGAGCCCCAAAATGCTGGGCCATATGTCTTGCTCTCGCATATGTATGCATCTAGAGGAAGGTGGAGGGATGTTGAAGTACTTAGAAAAAAAATAAATGCTAGGAGTGTAGTCAAATTTCCGGGCTGTAGTTGGATTGAGGTTGAGAAGAAGGTGCATATATTCACTGGGGGAGGCAGCAAGAGCCACCCTGAGCAGCCTATTATCATGAAAAAGTTGGAGAAGCTAGGTGGAATTTTAAGGGAAGCTGGGTACTGTCCGGATGGTAGCTTTGTTCTTCATGACGTGGATGAGGAAGAGAAGACACATAGCTTGGGTTATCATAGTGAAAAGCTAGCTGTAGCATATGGACTCCTTAAAGTGCCTGAAGGGAGGCCAATTAGAGTTATGAAAAATTTGCGGGTATGTGGTGATTGTCATTCTGCTATCAAATTGATTGCAAAAGTCACTGGCCGGGAGATCATTGTAAGGGATGCCAATAGATTTCACCATTTTAAAGATGGTTACTGTTCTTGCAAGGACTTTTGGTAGTTCCTGACAAGGGACTTACAGAGTATTGTTGTAAGATGATGGAATGAATTTTGGTTATGTTGTTTGCAGTGATCTTGATAACAACTTACTTTCTGAAGTTTTTGGAGATCTGAATCCCCCAGCAAATGTTACCTTAATAAGGTAATCTAATTAATATGATCAGCAATATATTCTATGCAACCATATCTATAAGGGCATTTTATCGATGAAACATTTGTTACCGTTAAGCGAGCAGGAGAAAATTCATTACACGGACAAAAAGACTTCTTGGCTGAAATTGAGATTTTATCAAGGTTACATCATTGAAATCTTGTCTCACTAACTGGCTACTGCCTACTGTAACGAAGACGGAGAGCAGGTATATAACCTATAGCTACACTTTATCTTATGTTTATCATCTTGTAACTAATTTTATTGAAGAACTTAAAAGAAAATGAGACAGAATTTGTTCTACTATGAATAATTATTAAAGAATTCCGTACCATAGGACAAACATTCATCTAACTATTAAGTCATACATTTTAACATATTAAATACGTTCTATTAGTCCCTAAACTGATACTTTCTATTAAGTCATAATTGTTTTGTGTGTTTGGAAATCTGTTGGAGAGATCTCAAATACATGCCTGAGCTAATCCATCAAGTGATATCTCCAACGGATTTTCAGACATGCACATCTTATCCTTTTGTTTATTTAAGCCTTTTCATATGTTGGTTATTTTTGTTGATCTGGTTTGGTTTGTGTTCTCTTAAACGCATATGTGAGATGAATCTATCACTGTATATTCAAGTTATGTCAATTTGGACTGTAGGTCTTTTGTTGATTTTTTCTGATTTTTCAATATATATGAAAGAAATCTTATCTTTGGAACTCAAATATGTAATCTTAGTTTAGACATGTTTTCTGCGATGAATCTATCACCGTATATTCAAGTTATGTCAATTTGGACTGTAGTTCTTTTGTTGATTCCTTCATTTTGGTTGTGCACTGTGCACATGAACTCTTTTAATTTTCTTGTTTTCTGCAAAGTTGAATATTATCTTGCCAAAATATTGTATATGCCCATGCAAAATTGATAATGTCTGCATTTTAATATTTTTACTAGCACTAGCATTTGAAATATGAATTGTGGTGTATTGACACCATATCTGGTTAGATTTTAAGCTTGATGCATTTACCAAGTCTACTGGGGGAGAATAACACTAGAATACAATTATAACTTCAATCTGCCCGAAAAATTTAAGTCTCTCAACATTTACAACTAAAAATGGAGGTAGTAATGTTGAAAAATGAAATCATGATCATAGTGTTAGTCATGATTTAAAATTATGTATGTTCTTGATGATCCATATAAGTTAATGAATACCATCATCTTGCAGGTAAAAGTAAAAATGCAAGGAAGGCCTAAGTTTGTTCATGAGATTACAGATTGCAATGGGTGCAGCCAAAGGCATACTATATCTGCACACAGAGGCTAACCCTCCTATATACCAGAGATATTAAAGACAGTAACATACTTCTAGTCTCTAAGTTTACAGCTAAAGTGGCTCATTTTGGATTGTCGCAACTTATACCATACTCAGATGAAGAGGGTACTGTACCTAAATATGTGTCAACAGTTGTGAAGGGAACACCGGTAAGTTTGCTAAAGAAAATTTAGGAATAATTTCAATTCCAATATTGAAGACTTGGAAGTTAACGAAATTTCAAAATATCATCAAAATACTTGACCGAATTAATGTAATTGAGTCTGTCAATCTAGTCTCTCACATTGTCTCAGACTCTCAAACACTTAAGTGATTGAAGTTAACAATGGGTTGATACTGAGTATTGACAATTGTGTATGGGTTGATACTGAGTATTGACAATTTTAACTGCTCAATTAAAGTTGTCCAAGGAGGTTTATAGGAAGGTTTTAAACTGGTATGGGCACTAACCCATAAGCCCTTACACCAGGTGCTGTGTTTCTTGAGCTATTGATGGGGTTTCAATCTATATCACACAGTAAGAACATTGATTGCAAGGTAACTATTTAATAGCACAAGTGTACTCAGTTTATCTCTTATAGTTTAGCCACTTTGGGTTTTAAAGATTTTCAATCATTCTTCCTTTCTTCAATTGGTCATTTTCCCTTCTTATTTCCACCCTAGCAAAAGCATAATTTCAAGCTAAATAAAACTTTTATGCGTCCTTTGTTTTATTACAAAAAGTATTCTTAGACAGATAATTGATTGACCAAGTTGTTAAGATTACTCTTTGGGGTAAAAGTAGCTCTGAAAATTGCATCAATTTCCTGCAGTGTTTTTGTGGACAATTTTTTAAAATTCAGCAGGTCTTTGTAGGTTTTGTGTCAGAATTCAATTTACATTCCTTGAGCAATAGTGTCTTATCATGTGATTATACTGTGTTATTTTGGCGTGGTATTTCCCATTTTAGAATTTAGACAACAGGATGATTTGCTCCCATCGGATTTGAGTGGTTAACTTGCTGTCAGATGTTTCCATGACAATATAGAGAGAAGAGTCTATAACTGTGAAGTTGTCAGCAAAATCAATAATATAAACTTTTTACCAAATTCTAAATCTAGAATGAGATATTTTATTTAGAACTAGTCTAACACAACTTGTTAAGCACAACATTATTGTAAATATATAGTTGTTTGGCACAAAATGAGATACTATTATTTCATACAAAATGGTGTGTTGTTATATAATTCATAATTAGCTTAGCTGTAAACAACTTGAATAAACTAGTCTACACACAATGCATAATATAATATATTTTGGTTTTTTTATGCAGAAAATTGGAAAAGGTACTATTGATGATACAAGATAGGGTTTAATTCCAACTTAAATGATGTTACGACAGAATTCGTCATGACCTTAAAATGTGTTTTAAGCAATCTTTAAAGTGGATTTATCTTGGCTTGGAAAGAAAGGGAAAAATAATCTCCTTATGTAGTCCGGCATCCGGCTAAATAATTTGATTGAGATATACATATTCATAAAATGCTGATCAGTCTGGCATGATATTCTCCATTTTAGACAGCAGATTAGGGTCCTAACTTGTCAGATTGTGTTGAGCCGTTTATAACTTTGGCACTCGGCCGTTGCCATGACTACACACAGAAGAGACCATCAATGAGGTTAGATGTCATGATGGAGCTAGAAAAATATTGTTGCAATACTTCCAGGAACTGAAAGTTCTCTCCCATATATTTCCTTTTATGATTGCAAAGTTGCATCATCAGCATTCTATATGATAGAAGAGGTCACCTGTCTAAGAAAGTTGTTTTGCCTGCCATGGGCCATCCACGGTTCGTAGCTGATCAAATTATTCTAAATTTTACCAAGTGCATGTTTGGATTCGCAGTGAGAATGGTAGAATCACTTACTGCTCATCCAACAATAACCAAAAGCCCTCATCTTTAGCAGTTCCAGTCTTCCAGGTAGTAGTTTGAGTTTGAGCCGAGTACTTTCGCGCTGCATGTAGTGGCGTAATGGTAGAGAATGAAAGCGAGATTGTTGTGTAATCTAAAGGTGGTTATAGTTCTTTATGGGGAAGGAATTGATCGTGGTCTATATGATTCAATTGGTACTGAGACCCAGATTTAAATATATTTTGAATGTAATAATTTTTATTTTAAAAACTTATTTGTATTTCTCGAAAGCGTAGAGAAATGAAAAATATTCTGAATTCAAATTCAAGTATATGTATATCAATAAAATATAAAGATGTTAGAAGTTCATTTTTTTACAACTCGTTAATTTTTCACTTTTCATTAATTGATTTTTTTCATGAATTTTTTTACTATTATTATTATTATTATTTTTAAGTAAAACTTTCCTAAATTTTTTTTATTAATACCTATTTTCCTTTTGATTTTATAAATAAATTTCTTTATAATATTTTTGTATATATAAACCTTATAATGAATATCTGTTTTTTTTTTAACTCAATAATGGCTATTTCTTGGAGAACCTTATAATCTCTTTCTTTTTTTGAAAATCTCATCTTTTTTACGAAAATCTCATTCGGTACTCTAAAATTACTAAAGTATTGCTTCATATACAATCCGGCATCAGTACGTGTCACATACTTCTCAATACATTTTTTTTTTGTCCTTGAAAATAAACTCACATATAATTGTGAGATCCCAGGTTCGAATCTGGGTCACGACGTCTGATTTAATAATTTCGATATTTTTGTCAGTTGAGCTAGGATTTATGAGACATTATCGATACGTATTTAAGAAGTATCAAATGATTAAATTTTATTTCTTTAAAATATCAGACATGTTTGCTATACTTCCCGATACGTATCGGATAAGTATCCAGTAATTAAGTTTTATTTTTGTGAATAAATAAAATCAGACACAAAAATAAGCTTATTTATTTGAGTGGTATTTTCCATTTTACTAACGAGAGCTAATGAATTAAAATAAAAACTTATTTATTTACGTAAGTTATTTCTTTCTTTTTTTATTGCAAAAAAGGGGGAAAAAAATATTATAGTCACTACCTACTTGAAAAAATATATATATTTTTGGTAAATTGTTAATGAATAATTCATTAATTAATTGACCAATAGAATCTACTATTAATATGTTTGGACTTTGGACACATTGAGGTAAATCAGCAGCGGTTTCTGCGTGCGCAAAGTCGCCGGTTTTACATTATTTCCCCAAATTCCTTTCCATATGCTAAATTTCTTATCTTTCCGATCATTCAATCAATATATAATAATCCCAATTAGGGTTTTCAAACTCTTCTCTTTTTCTTTCTTTCTCCAATCAATCATGTAAGCAATCCACCTTTCTCCTATCCATTTCAATTTTCACTTTTTCTTTCATATATCACAATGCTTATATTTTTTCTCAATTTTGGGGTTTAATTGGGATTTTGGGTGTTGCTAGTTCATCCTTCAACAAATTATTAGGTTATTGTAATTGTATTTGTTTATTCTGTATACCTATAATTTGAATTTGAATTGGTATTTTATTTTATGCATTGGTCTCTGATAATTCTTTGTTATTTTGTTATATCAGCTGCAGCTAGGTTGGTCATAAGTTACAATAGACCATATACTATATGCTAATTCATTGAATTGAATTTGGACTGCATTTTTCTGGAATTTGATAATAAAAAAGCAAGCACTTTTCTTATTTAATCTGATAGAATAGAAGCTGGATGGAGTTGTAGCTTCTAGAAGTTTTGATTTGGGGCTGGTGACATAAAGAAATTGTTCCTTCATATAGAGGGATTATGTTGCACATGGCTCCAAATCTGAAGTTAAGGTTAGGTGTATCCTTGTTGTTTTTACTGTTGAGCTTTCATGTAATCGGGAATTCGAATGCGGAATTGGAAAATGAGGTTTTGCATAATAAGGTAAGAACTGCTCCACATAAGGATGTAGGATCTGTTGTAATTGATGGTACTGGTGTAGAGAATTCATATAAGGTTGAAAATGGAAATAATGTGGTGGGTAATAGGAAGGGTGGAAGCAGTAGAGTTTCGGTTTCGACGGTTGCATTATTTACGTTGGCAATGGCAGCTGCTACTGGTTTAGGTGCAGTGCCGTTCTTCTTTGTAGAGCTTGATCCGCAATGGGCTGGGTTGTGTAACGGAATGGCTGCGGGTGTTATGTTGGCTGCAAGTTTTGATCTAATTCAGGAAGGGCAGGAGTATGGTTCTGGAAGCTGGGTTGTCACTGGAATTTTGGCTGGTGGAATCTTTATTTGGTTATGTAAAAAGGTGATGATGATTCTTCCTGCTTCCCGTCTCTCCTTCTTTATCCTTATTGCAGTTACCTTGTTTTGCTGTTTTTCATCACCAGTTCTTCTATGCACTAATACATGTCTTGTGATAGTTAAATATTACATTGTTGATATGAATAAGCTCTATTTCCTTGGCAATCTTTTTTTCAAAAAAAAATTATGAAGATCAAAACGAAGGGTTTTCTTATACAGATCTCATGTGCAAGTAATTCATATCGATTTTTGGTGAAATTTTCAACCCATCTACTAGAGGAATGTTAGCAAAATTGATGAATTGGTCGTTGCTAAAAGCATCATGTATAGTACCTTTTATTTTTCTATTTTTTTGGGATGGCTTGTGTTGTGTAATTCTCAAAATATTACTTGTAGAGTCTATTTTAGATTTGATTTGTAGTGTTCTCATTTTTTTCTTGCATGTCTCATGGATTTCAGTTTCTTGAGCAATACGGGGAAGTAAGCATGTTGGATTTAAAAGGTGCTGATGCAACAAAAGTTGTTCTTGTTATTGGAATAATGACTCTCCATTCTTTTGGAGAGGGATCAGGGGTGGGGGTCTCCTTTGCTGGCTCAAAGGGTTTTAGTCAAGGCTTGTTGGTAACCTTGGCTATTGCGGTGCACAACATACCAGAGGGTTTAGCTGTGAGCATGGTTCTGGCATCAAGGGGCGTTTCACCACAGAATGCTATGTTATGGAGTGTAATTACATCTTTACCGCAGGTAAATCCTAGTAAATTTTAATAACCTACATTGTTAAGAAGAAAATTGTTTTGACTTGAACACTCGCTCATGCTCATGCTCCCAATATCCGCATGAATAAGGTTATAATTGGGTTGCTTGTGGTTGTTCCACTCTATTTAGTTATATTTTTAAGTCTTTTTTTAGTGGCATTGAAAATTAGTTATTTTGTTAGGGGTAGGGGTCGATTACCGGTCCTCCTTCACTCCCCCACCAAACCGACCTTATTTAAGCTAGTCTAGCCTATTAAGACTGTTAATAGGTCCATGTTGATATGATTATATGTTGCAGACATGAACACCTGCCCAGACACGCTTCTAGCTGTTTGGTCTTGGTTTGTTTTCATCGTTGATTTCAGGAAACAATTAATAACCATATAGAAGGATATCAATTCTTTAGTCCAATGCAGTTAATTTGTTCTTAATATCTTATTCTTAATGTTAATGCAGCCAATTGTAGCTGTTCCTTCTTTCATTTGTGCGGATGCATTCAGCAAGTTTCTTCCTTTCTGTACGGGATTTGCTGCGGGATGCATGATTTGGATGGTTATTGCTGAAGTGCTTCCTGATGCTTTCAAGGTTATTTACCTTTATATTTTTACACCAAAGCTATTATGATATACCACTGCGTTTTCAAGGTGTAAAAAATTATTTTTAGTAACTTCACTATTTTAATTCTTTTGTTCTTTTGCGAGTACCAACACCAAGTCCTTAAAGCTTAAGCTATTAAAGGAAGGTGTGGTTGGAATATTTCTAAACCTATTTATATCATCCTTTTCTTCATGGAATTTGCAGGACTTCATCTCTTTGAACACACATACATTTCTATGCTATTATCTTCTCTTTAAATTTTGTGGAATTGTCTTTTCAGTTATATATAATATAATATTATCTTCTTTTGGGTTATAGGAAGCCTCACCTCTTGAACCACACATACATTTCTATGCTATTATCTTCTCTTTAACTTCTGTGGAATTGTCTTTTCAGTTATATATAATATCATTTTCTTTTGGGTTATAGGAAGCCTCACCTTCGCAGGTTGCATCAGCTGCAACCCTTTCTGTAGCATTTATGGAAGCTCTCAGCACCTTCTTCCAGAATTTTACCCATGATTACAAGTGAGTTTGTGTTTGTGTATGTTTATACATTTGGTATTATCAGATACATTTTGTTGTTTGGGTTTGTTGCTTCGGTGAATAGTGCTAAATTATCCATGCTCTGTTGCTAAATGTTTCAATATACGGAAATATGCAGAATTTCTCACATTTCTTCCATTTGAGTTACCCCCCTGAATTATGATTTCTTTGTTGCAGCTCTGAGGATGCTTCTGGCTTCTTTGTTTCATTACTTTTTGGCCTTGGCCCATTCCTTGGCGGGATTTTTCTGGTAGCATTTGCTCTTGCTTTTCATCTTAAGCATGCTATTCTCATGGGCACTGCTTGCGGTATTGCCTTTGTCCTTGGTGCATGGCGACCCATACAGCTTATTTTGTCTTCAAAATTAGGATTTATTCCCGTCTCATTGCTCCTTGCAATGGGAGCTGCTTTCGTCCATATTTCTTCCTCTACTGTATTGAAACTTGCAGTTTCCAAAAAAACCTCAGCCCATAACTTACCTACAATCACTGGTTTCCCACTCAGTATTCACACCCTTCAATCATTCATATCATGCGGTGCAGTTGCTTTTCATGCTGTGGCTGAAGGACTTGCATTGGGAGTGGCTGCCCCAAAAGCTTATGGACTCGGTCGTCATATGGTCCTTCCAGTCTCTTTACACGGGCTTCCTCGAGGTGCAGCTGTGGCTAGCTGCATATTTGGAGCAACTGATAGCTGGCATGGTTCTCTTGCAGCAGCTGCCATAATTGGATTTATGGGTCCGATATCAGCGATCGGAGCTATTCTCGGCGGTATTGATTATAGTGGTCTTGATCACATAATGGTTTTTGCCTGTGGTGGATTAATTCCTAGCTTTGGCGGTGTAGTTAAGAGAGCGCTTAGTTTGGACAAACGGAAGAGCACTTGTGGTCTTATCATAGGTATTACATTTGCTACTTTATGCCTAACATTCACTAGATTGGTGTGCTTACATACACCATACTGTAATTCTGCGCCGGAGGCTGTTAGATAAGAGGATCATATGCTGCATTTTCTGCTTGCTCTGTGATTAATGTTCTTGCAACATACACTTCTTTAGTTCAATCTTCCAAGGCATGGTTGCACAAATTTGAAGAGATTCTCAGTGAAGAAAGAAACTATGATTTACTGGGTGACCAAGTTTTCATTCAGAACTTGTCCATGTGTAATATTTTAGTGTTTACTTGTATATAAATTTTACACATGATCGGAAAAAATTTACAGTGTTAAACTATTGAGAAGCAGAGCATATACTTTTCTCTTTTTTTCATTTCTTGGTCTCATATTTGGTTATTTACAAACATAACCAATGTTTGACGGTTAAAGGCACATTTTGTTGTGAGCTGTAATGAGTTATCTAGTTTCCTTATATCGAAGATTTATGTGTTTTTTTTTCTGTCAAAAAATTCCATTCATTCATAAAGCTAAAAGACCAGTCATTACACCATGTGTAGAAAACTACCCACTAATGGGTATCGTACAAGACTACTGCAAAATCAAACAAATAGAACATTAAGCATTATGACTTTGTTTATAATAAAATGCATTAAAATCAAACAACTTATGCATAATTTGTGAAAGAACACTTGTTGCAGAAAAATGATAATTTCCCATTTTAATTTGCTTGCAAGTTGATAATAGCAAAGTAATGAAAGACCAACATGTGGTTGGTTCAAGTGGTAAGGGACTCGGGAATCGTAAGCAAACAAGTGATTAGTGATTTTATCTCTGACTTTTACAGACGAGAAAACTTAGTTGAGGGTGAAAAAGTGGAATTATGTTAGAAAGGAATAGTTGCCTGTTAAAGAACACTTTAGAAATGTGTAGAATTCTTTTTTTAACTAATCAATCATTGATGCTAGTAAAGGTGTGTTGAAAATTGTCCTCAAGATATTGTTTTGCATTTATATGTTAGAACATTGAATTATGCAATCAAGATTAGTTTTTCCCTATAGGGAGGGGCAACGATGCTGAATGGGTAGAGAATGATAGGAGTGATGTTGAGTGCATAGAGAAAATGATGGAAGGAGTGACAAAACAAGTGAATATTGTGAATTGAACTGTTTGTTGAATGAGACAGTGTTTCCATACAAACTTCAAGTTATAAATAATAAGGCTTATAAAAAAAAAAGTTATAAATAATAAGATAAACAATGATTGGTTTTCTGTCAAATACCACAGATATGTTTTAAATCAATTTTTTATTTTAGAAATAAACAAAGTACCCGAGGGAAGCTTGACATTATTAAGCACAGTACTTGTGATATCGTATAAGCGGAGAATATCAGATTCAAACTTTGACACTTTCATATTGCAATGTTTCTACCAAGTATCAACTGAGCTATGCCAACAAGGAGGGCAATAAATTTAATTGGTTCAAATATGGATAAAATTCTAAAAGGCACTGCTCAAAAAGTACTAAATAAATCAAGGTTGTGATTTCAAAAATTTCACCGTGATACCAAACATGCACTAAGAACATCAAGCACTAAACAAACAATTAAGCAAAAAAAAATTACTCAAAAAGTACTAAACATACACTAAACAAAACTTTGTGAGAAAAAATAATCCAAACACATAGGACTACATATGCAATTTTCTATCCTTAAAATACTGCAATAAAAAAGAAAATATACCAAATAATTGATGTTGCACAATATAATCTCAATATCATACACATGGTTTTATTTAGCCAATACTCCAAACTAGATTTTGTGATACTTTTACAATGATAATAATAGTCTAGAAAAAGACAACAAAAGCCTACTGATAGAACAGAAACAAAAATACAGCAACATAGTAGCCAGACATTTTCATTTGTGTAGGGGGGTCCAATACATGGCCAAACTAATTTGTCACCTTATTGTATCAAGTTGGAAGTTTCAGCAAAATACCATCACATGCCACAAAATAGTGCCAAAATCTTCCATCTCAATCTACCTTTCATTCTTATTTGTTGCTGCAGAAAATTCAGAAAACTAAAAAAACATTCACCTATCAAACACTCTTAGTCCAAGCAATAGATAATAAAAACAAACTAAGTGATGCTATTCACTTAGTTGGTGTTATTTGGTTGTTATTCTCCAAAGCCTCTTCCCTTTCACTTTCAACCTTTTCACCTAATCCATCCTCCAATTGTGATGGCTTCTCACCAGTACTCTGTGAACCAGTCAACCTTGCCAAAACAACAAAAGACATTCCCCCAAGAACATTGTTCACAACTCTAAGCACCAACACTGAGGTCTTAAATGCCAAAGGATTAAGCCCTTTCTCTAACATGAACTCGGCACCATTTAGTGTTTGGTACCTAAGATTACTGCTGAAACCCATATGAGCAGCCCAAGTGAGAGAATTGAGTAAAGTAGGTGGTGCCTTATTTGGTGTCTCAAAGTTTGGATCCATTTTCTTCCTCATCTTAATCAAACCATTTGAAAGAGCGGTTCCAACAAGACCAGCACCGAATCCAACAGCAGCAAAAATGGTTCCTTTATACACCAAAGTACCTAACCTATCCAATAAACTAAAAGCACCAGGTTCAAACATGTGACTCTTAGGACAAGATGCAAAGATTGCAGGCACACTAGATGAAGAAGCTCCTAATGTTGGTGCCAATAGATACATGAGTGTGAAATTAAGAATAGCACCAACAACAAGAGTTGAAAAAACAAAATCAAGTTCATTCAAACCAAAATTAGGCCTTGAAGCCATATCACCTAAAACACAAGCAGTAACACCAACCAACTCTTCCATCAAAACCTTAAAAGGAAATTGTGGATCAGCAGCAACCCTTGATCTCCATCCATTCAGAAACAAACCCAAAATCCCAAAAGACGAATCTTTAGACTTTCCATCATCGTTACTATCAGCACCACCCCAATTTTCACTTCCACCACCTCCACTACTACCACCACCACCACCTCCACTCCCACTACCACCACCAACAATTCCATCACCACCGGCGGCGAAAGAAAGTTTCAATCTTTGAGGCAAATGGGTTGTTGGGTTGGTGAGATATATAGAACGGTTATGAATCTGTGGAGGTGATGATGACAATGGTGATGGAATTGAAAGTGCATGGCTTTGACCAGAGAGAGGCGTAAAACGCAATAAAGCCGCCATCGATGTCATTTGATCTGTAACAAATAAAACATCAAAAGACAGAAACTTCATATTAAAATCAAAAATCTTTTATTATTCTCCATTCATGCCAAAAAATTATTCTTTATGTTTTTTTTTTTCTTGCAATGAATCAATACCATTTTTCCTAAACATGTCAAAAAATGTACTGCAATAAACTCAAGAAAGTGAGTATAAAAAACAATATGATTTGATAGAATCCATGAATATTGATCGTGAAAAATAAAAATGAAATATTTATTTATTTACTATGATTGATGAATCTGAAGAATGGATGAATATGATAATGAAAATAAAAATGAATATTTGAAAGATGAAGAGGAAGATGGATTTAGTGATTACCTGGATCTGGATTGTGGGATGAGTGAGAGTGGCGGAGGGATCAAAGAAGAAAGCTTAAACCTTTGAAATGAAGAAGAAAAAAAAAACCTTATAATATTAAGGTTGTTTTTTTTTTACTGAAGTTGAGAGTGGTAAAGAAGGAGGCGTGAGCGTGATAGAGCCGTGAGGGACTGAAGTGGGATCAGATCCCCTGACTTTAAAGTGAGAAAGTCTTGCTAGTTTGAGCTTATCTCGTACGTTCGATCAATCTTATGTACCAAACAATGCCACCTGTCTTCTTTATTTTTTAGGGTTTGTTAACATGTGCCCTAAGGGCACATGTTAAGATATACTAAAATAGAAATTCAACATTTAATGATACAAGAAATTTAATGCTTCAAAAGTCAAAATGCACAAATTAGCATTTAATAATTTCTATTTTTACTTCCTTAACATGTGTCTTAAAGTCACAAGTTAACATTCTCCTATTTTTTATTACTCATTTGGTCATTTTTATAAAACATAGAACGTATTTAGACTATAATATCAATTAGATACATTAATTATTGGATGAATCTAAAAATGTTCTATTAAAAATAGGGAGTATTTTATTGTTGGCTTAAATGCAGTTTTGGCCCCCCAAGTTTCACAATTGCTTGATTTTGGTCCCCCACATTTTAATTGCTTGATTTTAACCCCCTAAGTTTTACAATTGCTTGATTTTAGCCCTCCAAGTTTCAATTGCTCGATTTTGGCCCCCTAAGTTTATCCCCTTTTGCATTTGCTAGCCCCCGTTGAATATTTTAATTAAAAATTGGTTATGTGGCATTTTAAAATTAAATAAGTATTTAAAAATAAATAAATAAATTACAAATTGTTTTTTAAAAACTAAATTATAAAATATTTTTTTTATTATATGTAGTTTGTAAAATAATTTTGTTATATAAAAAAGTAAAAAAAACATTTTATGAATTATTTTTTAAAAACTTTGTAAACTTTTTTTTAAATAAAAAATAATTATTAAACTTTTTATTAAAAAACAATTTTTAATACATTTTTATAAAAGCAAATATTATTATTTTTTAATTAAATCATATTTTTAATTTTTTTAAAATGTCACACAAGCAATTTATAGTAAAAAAAGTCAACGGGGGGCTAGCAAATGCAAAAGGGGGTAAACTTGGGGGGCCAAAATCGAGCAATTGAAACTTGGAGGGCTAAAATCAAGCAATTGTGAAACTTAGAGGGTTAAAATCAAGCAATTGAAATGTGGGGGGCCAAAATCAAGCAATTGTGAAACTTGAGGGGCCAAAACTGCATTTAAGCCTTTATTGTTTTGATGGATTTTCTATAAAACAAAATAGCCTTTTCAAAAAAAAAAAAAAAAAGTGTTCCCTCTCAGTATTTTCCTCACGGCGTCCAACCAGTGGCGGTGGTTGGGGTTAGACAACACGACACTTCGGAGTGGGTTTCACATTCCTTTTCTGACTGAAGTGAATTTTGTTTTTTTGACGAGTGAATATTTTGTTTTTGCTGTTGTTTGACCGAGTGAATGTTACTACTTCATCTGTCCTTCCACAATGAGTGAGTCAGTTGATTGCATCACACCAATGCATAAATTTGACGATTAATATTTTTAATTGTATAATAGTAAAAATTATAAAAATATAATATTTTGAAAATACTAATCGAGATGAATCCAACATCTTATATGCTAATATTTATTTTTATTTATTAGTAGAAAAATATGGTCAAAGTAAAAAATGCGAATAATATATAGTCAAAATGACTCATTCATTTTGGAACGGATGGAGTAAGTAATAGGGTTGAATATATTTTTGCCGGAGACAATTATTTTTTATAACAATCTTTTAAGTTTAGGAAAAATAAAAGATAAGTTTTAAAAAATCATACCTACGAGAGGAATGAACAATTTTAACCCTCTAGTCCTCGACAAATATTTACTTGTAACAAGAAAAATGTAAATATTTACTTATATTTAATCAATTTTGTTTTTTGCTTATCAATTAATTACAAATATCCTAAAGAATCTAGTCAATAATCAAAGTTCAATGCAGGCGGGTTTGGCTCCATGTGACAAAGAGTTCGATTTCTTTAAGACATCATTTTGTTCCTTCACTCTTTCTTTCTTAAAATCATCCCATGTAGGTCTCCCTTACGTATACTTCAATAGCAGAACCTCAACAAACAAACAAAAAAACATCTAATTATGATTTTAATTTCACATTAACTTCTTCATGACCCGTAGCCTCCTTTTGCTTTGATTTTTTTAGTGAATAGTAGAGGACAAAACCAGGGGTATAACATTTCAGATTGGATCAATTTTCAGTCAAAAAAATGATCAAACTTATGAAATCTACATCGGTTTGATTTGGTTCAGTTTTCACTTTTTTAGAGGTGGAACCGAACCAAACTATTTGGTTCGATTGATTTATTCGTCTAAAAGTACAATTGAAAAATAAATCTTCCGGACTTAAATTATAGGTCTCTTATATTCCAAACTATTACTGCTCTATATTTTTCAAAAAAACTTTGCAATACCTCCATCAATACACATATGGGCTGAATTGGAAACTATAACAGATTGATCTTAGAAACAAATCCTCTTTTGCAAGGTTATCTGCAACCTGATTGGAAATTCTCAAACACATGTTTTGAATAGTAAGGATTCCACATCCTTTGCAAAGGCTTCAATCCTATCCACCCTAGAGAGCAAAGATGGGTATTGACGCAGCCTTCATTGACGAGATTTATATCTAATCGAGAATCTTACTCTATTATAATTTTAGTAGTTCCCTGATTTGTCTTGGCCGTCTCTAAGGCTCGGCTCGAATAATGGCTCACAACTTCGCCTGGAGGGAAGAGAATGGCAAAATATTAGCAGAGAACAACCAAAAGAAGGTCCGGAAGAGTCCCAAGCTATACCTATCGCTGCTACCATACTTCCCTTTTGACAAACCACAGCATGATAATTAAATTTAACTTTAAGCATACCTGATCCAGGAGGAAACCCAGATTTCAGTATTCTCCATCCTGTTAGCCTTACAAACATCAAACTGGCTTTGTTCAAAAGGGCTGGTTCCACTCACTGTCATCTGCCACATTAGGTAGCCATTGATCTCAGAAGCACCATTAGCTTATTAGTCATCCACCATTTATACGCTATACAGCATTTCAAATAAGTAACGTAATGTCAGCATGTCGATTGAAGACAAGGGTGCAAAAGCAAGCAGACAAACACAAGATGTAGATTTACACTCATGAATCATGATATATGATGGATTAGAGTAGAGAACCAAAATTTATTAGTCATCCATCCTTCCAAGTCCATCACTTCACCACCACATCACATGTATACATTTTTATTTTACCAAACCCATCACATGTATACACATATTCCACACTTCATAAAAATAACTGATTCAAGAATAAACCCAATGAATGTATTGAGTTTAAAAGAGAGAAGGAAAAAAGGTTGATTTGAATAAAATATTATCAATACCCAACTATATAAAATTTTCTTTCAGAAATTCTATATTATAGCTTTGTCTCCTGTCAGTTCAAGAAGGAAACGATGACAAGGGAAGGAAAAACCACCAGAGCAGCAAGAATTGTTGGCCTATTTTTTTCATAGCTGCATTGAATGAGACATGTATTGGAAGATATTCTCAGCTACGAAACACTAAGCACCGACACAGAGACACTGGTAGTAATTTGAGAAAATAGGATAATTTGAATTGAAAGTAACCACATGTGCCTGTATCATCAGAAACTGACATGGGCCGCACACTGAACTCTCCTTCGAGCTGAAATTTCGATGCTACATATATTCTCAACAGTGAATAGCTGGAGGACCACAATATCCATCTACAGTTCTACTTCTACATCATCAAGGACACATTTAGCGACTTGGTTATGCATGTTTCATCCCACTTGAATTGAATGGGAACACATTACCATTTGGCCCAGTACTATCTTCTCTGAAATTCAACAGAGCTAACTCGCACACCAGCTCCCTCTTAGTTTGTCTTGTGTATGAAACATTTACATCCAAGGGAAAATGGAGAAGGAAAAAAAATCACTACTAATAGTAAAATTGAACAGCTTACGGAAAATTTCCCTGTTTTTAATTTCCATTAGTAAAATTGGTGTGCTAAGCTAACAATTCAAGCAAAATTGGTGTGCTAACAATTCAAGCACTTGAGAAACTCTCCCTTAAAAGCTAACTATTATGGAAGAAGAACAAGCCACTCAAATACTCTACTGAATATCTCGTACTACTGATACACATTGTGGGACTTAGGCACCTCATAATACCAAAATCCATATCACGTGTCTACTAAGGAAGATATTAATGAACAAACTCAGAACTAGTGAAATGATTTAAATTTGCACAAGCGGAGTAAGGGGATGATCAAAGTAAATATGGCATGATTTCAGAAAAATGCTTTTAAAGACAATGAAAGGTAACATTTACTAATAAATTTCCAACAGAATCCTAGTAAGTCAGTCAGTCACCATGGATTTAACTCCTGCAAAGTGCAAGATACTTCAGAAAATAAAATGCAAGTGAAAATTGTGCTGATTAATTCCTCTTATGTTGGGAGTCATAAGGTGGTTTGGAGGAGATAGGGATTGAAGTGATAAGAACGTCATGGGCTCAACTCCCCCCTCTAACAGAAATAACAACCATTACTGCCATTTCAACAACAGAAAAATTGCTTTGAAGTCCAAAGACGCCAAAATTATAAACAAACAAACAAACACTTATGATACAGCAATATACAAATCAAGATAATTTTCTGACTTTTTTCCTACATTGATAAGTTTTACCTTGGATAGATACAGTTAAGTCATAAAATGCAATAAGTTTAATTTCTAAAAATTAATGACTGTTTTAATATCCCCCAATACTTCACACAAATATTTTGTACATATTTATAAAGCAAACAGTATATTTGGCCAAATATGTAACTACAGTTTTTTTAACAATAGCAAAATCTTTTGTGAATTGTGATAATCATTTGTTGCTATGGCTATGCATTAACGAGAAGAAAAAAAATGACTGACCAATGTCCCTTTACAGATGTGAATGTGATGCATGCGCGTGTCAAATGTATCAAGGCTGTTTCCTATCTTGAACCTTATGAATTCCTAGTACCCTATATACATATTGTTTCATACCCATGTCATACTAAGTATTTAGGCTCTGCAGACAATGTTATCTAGCAGTCTAATTTATTCAAATAAGTAAATGAATTGATAGCATGCATGCAAAAACTATGAATTTAGATTCCATATACACTAAGGGTCTGTTTGGTTCTAACGAGTGGAGGGAAGGGATTTTGCTCACCTCCTATCTCCTCCAAACCCCCCAACTAATGATGGGAAGCCAAAACTGATTTCAGAGAGATTTTCCTCCACTCCACACTACACCAATTGAGCCAGACACAGGGGTTTAAAATAATCCATCCCCTCTGCAAAAATTGAACCAAAAATCAACAATTAAAAATAATCTCTCCCCGACATTCTACTCAACCAAACATTTCCAAAAGATAAGTTGCATCTTTTTGTTTTCCATTAGACAAAGTAAAGCGGAACATAAAAGAGATCTCCATGCATAACAAAGATAGATATAGGGCGAACAAACATACAACAGGTTTGAGGAGTTCTTCTATGATTTCCTGAGCCTGTCATAACCTTATTTCAACAGTATTAGCAGGTTAATCAACCTCAATCAAAATGCATAAAGGGTTCATTGAAATGCTCCTAGCCTGTTCTTCCTCGCAATTTTTCTTAAGATTGAAATATTAATAATAATCTCAATCTATATCAGAAGTAAAATTAAGTATACAAATCAATCACAAAATGAATCATAAATTTTTTGGGCATTTTGCAACATAGGACTAGGAAAGTTAAGTTTTTTATTTGTTACCTTGTCTGGATTTTTTTATCGATCCCTTGCCTTTTAATATAACAGCGGAAAACGGTTCTACTCATTTCAATTAACCATTAGTTTAATTTTGAATCCTTAACCACATGTACCAACCTAGTTATCCAATATCCTTAAAATATAAAAAATAAAAATACTACAAAAAATTGATGTTACACATATACCATTATCTAATACCTCATTTATTTAGACAATACTCCAAACAAGACTTGTGATACTTTTACAATGATAATTAGTGTAGAAAACAACAACTAAAGCCTACTGATTCAGCAGAAACAAAAACAGCAACATAATAGGTCAAAACATTTTCATTTGGCCAGGTAGTGGGAGTCCAAAATCCAATACATGGTCATAGTAATTTGGCACATTATTGTTTCAGGTTGTAAGTTTCAGCAACAGAACATCAGCACCTCTACCAGAAACTTGTATCAAATCTCTCATCTCAATCTACCCTTCATACTAATTTGTTGTCGCGAGAGTCTGTGAGTAAGAAAACCTACACAAAACTCAGAAAACTAAAAAGCCCTCGCATCTACTACAACCTTAGACAGTCAAAGCAAGAGACAAAACCAAACTGAGTATTGCTATCACTTTGATGGTGTTGTTTGGTTGTTATTCTCCAAAAACTTTTCGATTTCCACCTTATCCTTCTCACCTAACCCAACATTCACATGTGATGACTTCTCTTCAAAAGCATTCTGCGACCCTGTCAACCTTGCCAACATCACAAAAGTCATTCCCCCAAGAACATTGTTCGCACACCTGAGAACCACAACTGAGGTCTTGAATAGCAAGGGATTAAGCACTTTCTCCAACAAGAACTCAGTCCCATTAAGAGTTTGGTACCTTAGGTTGCTGCTGAAACCCATATGAGCAGCCCAAGTGAGACCATTCAGCAATGTAGGTGGAGGCTTGTTTGGGGACTCAAAGTTGGGATCCATCTTCTTCCTCATCTTGACCAACCCATTTGAAATTACAGTTCCAACAATACCAGCGCCAAGCCCAACAACAGCAAAAATGGTTCCTTTATACACTAAAGTTCCAAACCTATCCAATAAACTATAGGCACCAGGTTCAAACATGTGACTCTTAGGACAAGATGCAAATATAGCAGGCACTTTGGCTGAAGAAGATCCCAACGTTGGTGCTAAGAGATACATGAGCGTAAAATTGAGAATAGCACCGACAACAAGAGTTGAAAATACAAAGTCAAGTTCATTCAACCCAAAATTAGGCCTTGTAGCCATGTCACCTAAAACAGCAGAACTGACACCAACCAATTCTTCACTCAAAACCTTGAAAGGAAACTGTGGATCAGCAGCAACCCTTGATCTCCATCCATTCAGAAACAACCCCAAAATCCCAAATGACGAATCTTTTGAATTTCCATCATCACCCCCCCAACTTCCATCTCCGCCATCACTACCACCTCGACCAACCCCACCACCACCAACCCCTCCCGCAAAATTAAGTTTCAATCTTTGAGGCAAATGGGTTGGTTTAGTAAGATATATAGAACATTTATGAAACTGAGAATGTGATGATAATGGTAATGGTAATGGAAATGAAAGTGCATGGTTATGACCAAAGGGAGGATTAAAACGCATAAGAGCCATTGTTTCCATTTGATCTGCAAAAAATCAAACATCAAAGACAGAAAACTTTGCAATTAAACCATAAATCCTACATCATTCACTCATTCATAACTCATAAATCACAGCAAAAAAATCATTATTCATTCATAGTCATGTAAAAAGTAAAAAATAAATAAAAAAATCAAAAATCAAATTATTAAAACAAACATAAAATTTTAGAAACATGAAAAACATGATAGATTAAATGTTTACCTGAATCTAGATTGTGGAATGAATGATTGAACAGCAAGATTAACTGCAAGCTAAAACCTCAAAATTAAAATCAAAGTAAAAGTAAAAAACCCTAAAAAATTTATAAAGGTTATAAGGAGTTGAGAGTGAAACCCTAAGGAATACAATGTTTGTTATATATAGTAGGGTAGAGGAAATCAACATGGTGTTCATCTATTGGTGGGAGAATGATGATGAATGTGATCAACATGGACCACAAAAACTTGTAGCCTTTGGATTATATGATCCTCACAAAAATATGGTGTATACTACATAGCAGATTCATTCTCCCTCATCACCATGTCGCAGACTTAGATATTTGGTTTCACCTGAACACGTTGCAGGAAAAATCTATAATTGGCAAAAAAAGACAAAAAATAGAAAGGACAAATGAGTGAAGTGAAGAAGAAATTGGAGAAAGTGATAGATTTGTTTACCCTTTGCATGGGGTGGATTGGAAACTGAAGTTTTTTGTTGATTGTCATCGGAGCAGTTGCCGGAACTGTTGTCGGAGCTGAGAGGTTTGAATCAGTGTTGCATAGTACAGAGTTAAGCAAATTTGTGAGGATGACACGAGGTGGTTTGATTCGTAACAGGACCGGACAGAAGACGCAACAAGATAATATTGGACATGATAAACTTATACAGGAGAGATATATGGCAATAATAGTTTTATCTTCGAAAACGAAATGAGTATTTTCGTATTTTTTATAGTTGTACTGCGGACAAAAAGTTGGATCGTGGTTCAGTGAGGGACAAAAATTCTTGTTTTTGTCATGTCCCTTGCTGCCTAATTTGTCCGGTACCATAACCAGTTTTAAATCAAACAAGGTACAACAAAAATTGTTCAGTTCAGTCGCCTATTTTTTAGCAGATCAAACGCACTCGAACACTAATGCCAATAGTACAGAGTTAAGCCAATTTACGCTTAAACACCACATATTTGTTAAATGGATGTATATAATCGAAATCGAGTTAACTCATGAATCAAATGAGTCGAACTATATATATCATTTAGTTAATGAACTTTAAATATTTGGTTCATGAATCAAGTTCAACGAATTAATTATCGAATCGAGTCTCGAACTATGTTACCTCGGTTCATTGTCATCCCTAGTATGTATAAAAATTCAAAGAAAAATGTAATTAAATGGTTGATAAATTTTCAATACGTTTTTCTTTTGTCAAAAAAATTAAAATTTCATCAACTTTTTTTGTACTATGTAAATAAAGGAATTTGGATCATCTTCACACTCTTTTACATCTCTCATTCTCTTTATCTCTCTCTTAATTTCACTATCTCTCATGATTACTTTTAAACTTTTCATGGAGAGAAATAAAAAGGAAGGAGAGAGATGTAGAGGATATTAAAGGAGATGATCCAACTTTCCGTTTAGATGTCACTACATTGGAAATCAGATTTTCTTTTATAAGCCAAGAGATTTACAACAACAAAACTATACCATAAAGAAATGCTCGTCTTCCCATCAGAACAGTCCCCAATCCATGTCATAGGTTTGTCTCGCATCCAAGACACCCTTTCTAAGACACCAAGGGTGTATGTGCTTTACACATTAGCATCAAAGGCGATGTTATACATAGGATCCGGATTCCGTGCAGTCGCGTTTTCAATGCAGTCATGTAGTCAGAACATTTCTTTATGAAAATGTATTGTCTACGGTCATGCATTCACGTTGTTGCAGATGTGGACTATTCAATCAAGGTTGAACGGTGATTTAAGCATGTAACTTGCAAGTGAATTTTAACATACGCACATCAGAAAAATGGCAACATTCCTATCCTTTTCCAATCAAAATGGCCAGAAAATCTAAAAGAATTTGCAGAACATTTATAGTACCATTGTATATAGACAAAATACAACTTTTATCCCATGGTACATGGTAAGATGTTCATCTGAGATGCATCATCATTCCAACTACGGTACATATCTCTTGGAAGAGAATACAAATTCTTGTGACAAACAACAAAAATGAATCCAACCTATGCTATATAACTTACATAAATATTAAAATACCATGACACTTTGACACATGACACATGCCAACAACACTTCTCAAGGCCTGTAACTTTACCATCACCATGACATGTATATATATATTCCACACTTCTCAAAAGTAACTGACTCAAGAATAAATCCAATGAATGTATTGAGTTTAAAAGGAAAGGAAAAAAAAAGGGTTGATTTGAACAAAACCTATTTTCAATACCCAATTATATAAAATTTTCTCTTTAAGAAATTCATCATTCCAGCTGTCTCCTTTCTGTTCAAAGAAAAGGTAGGGAAAACCACCAGAATGCTAACCAGAAAGCATTGTTAGCCTATTCTTTTCATAGCTGCATTGAGCGAGACATGTGCTGGAACATATTATCAGCAATGAATAGCTGGAGGACCACAACATCCATATACACCATCAAAGACACATTTTAACGACCCGGCTTTGCACGTTTCATCCCACTTGAATTGAATGGGGACACACTGCCACTTGGCCCTGGACTCTCTTCTCTGAAATTTGAATTCAGTAGAGCTAATTCGCGCAGCTGCTGCCTCTTAATGAAGTCTTGTGACTCATCCTGTGTATGAAACATTAACATCCAAGACAAAATTAAAAAAACTTTCACCACTGATATATGAATTAACTAACAAGTATCTCTTTTGTGAATTTTGATAATCATTTATTGATAATTGATATGGTTTCATAGATCATGTTATCAAGTACCCTAAATGATGGAAAATGCAAAAAAATAACAATCCAGAAATACTAAAGATAAGTTGCATCTTTTTAGTTTTCTGTTGGACAAAGTGAAGGAGAAATTGTAGTCAGTTCATCGTGCATAGCTGAGAAAGATATAGGTTGAATGAACATACCACAGGTTTGAGTAGTTCTTCTATGACTTCCTGAGCCTGTCTGAGCCTTATGTCAACAACATTAGCAGGTAAATCAGCCTCAATCAATATGTGTAGAGGTTCATTGAGATGCTCATAGCCTGGTCTTCCTCGTAATTTTTCTTCCTTAAGATTGAAAAATTCAATAAAAATCTCAGTTGATACAAGTATAATTGAGTATTCAAATCAATGAAGAAATGCACCATATCTTTTATGAATTTTGAAATATATAACATGGAAAGTTATGCTTGTGTTCATTACCTTGTCGGGATCTTTTATTGACCCTTTTCCTCTAATATACACGCGGCAACCAGTAGTAGCTTCAACCCGTTTCAAAGAATTGCCTCTAGGTCCCAGAAGTCTTCCAACAAAATTAAACTAATGCAATAAGAAGCAACATATTTCTATTACTTATAGTTGATAATAGAGCTTTCACTCCCAAAAAGAACAAATAAAGGTGTCTAATTTAGCAATCAAATTTGATTTACTATAAACGGCATCTCTATAAAAGCTTACATTGGGGAATGTATCTACTGGAATTTCCAAGCGCAATATTCTCTTAACAGTGAATGAACTAGGACTTGCAGGTGCACTTTGCCAGTCCATATTCATTCCAGGTGGTCCACATAATCTCTGTATTTATCAAACAAAGTAATGTGAATTCCTAGAATATGAAAGTAACTATGGTAAACAACAAGAAAAAATTATAAGGCTTTTTGCTTAAAAATGAAAATCAAGAAACAACCACCATTGTCGATCTAGGGAACCAACAAAAGTTGAAATCTTATTTGTACATGGGAGGCACTAGTTGACTAGATATCCTTTCACTTTTATATATTTCTTCCAAACTTCACTTCAGGCATAAACTTTCATCCTAGTTTTCAGTCAAGTGCCGTGTCTAGTGCGTTACCGTGAACTCCAAATGGCGTGTTTCAGAACTTAGAAATATGATATAAAATGGTCTTTTCACCTAATAGCTAAAGCTTTTGGGATATTTGGTTCATGACAACTGTAGTTTTTCCTTACCCCAGATTTGTATTCAGCTTTGTCACACTTAGCATTCAAACCAACCAGAGTGAAACTCAAAAGTATTGTTCCTTTCAACAAATTTGGTCAGAGTGGATATGCTAAGTGAGAACTTCAGTTAACTGAAATATTTTAGGTGTTTATCTATCTGTCATGAACCAACCATCCCAGAAGCGTAAGCTGTCAGGTAAATGCAAATGAATGGATTTATATTTAATACTGACCCATATACATTTCTACTATTCTCTAATAAAAATTTTCCTTTTATCAAAATAACACTCACATCTCACATAAACCAAGTGATTGGCTCAGGTGGTTAATGAGCTCCCCTTAGGACGAATCGTTCGGGAGAACCCTAGTTCAATTCCTGGGAGGAACAATTCTTGGCCAAAGTTTACTTACCTCACGGCCGAACCCTAGATTACCAGGGCCCCTTCCCTTGGAAACCGGAGGGTTAATGCAAAAATAAATAAATAATACTCACATATTTACACGCAGGCTTGTGTTAAGCGAATATTTGTTTTTATTGTGATGTTTATAATTCCTAATGGTTTAACAAATGCACATGTTTAAACTTTAATAATGCACTTTATCCTCTTACTTAACGTCAGTTGATTTTAAGATTTTCCACTAATTTAAACTTGTGTAAATTTTAGAGTATCTGATAAATATCACTTCATATTATCATTCTATCATTAAACATATCATAATATCGTATCTTATCTGTAAAGATTAATGTCTGTATTTCTTTATATATCATGATTTATCACCTAATGTAATTAGGATTAATACTATGGCATTAGTATAAATAAGGATTAGATTTTTTTCCTAGTGTAACAACATCCGGCATATCATGCATATCAATATTATTTTATTATTTTGAGTATTTCTTTTTTTTCCCTTTAAACCTAAAAGACCAACCATGGAACTTCAACATGGTATCATAGTGGTTTTATCCTCCGTGACTTGTCTTGTCGCCACCTTCTATCAAATTACCTAAAATCAGGAACTCTAGTGTGTAACACTGTCATTAACTCCGTGTCGTTTTTCTTTCTTCTCGTCGGTTGCGTACAAAATTCGGCCAGCTTTTTCCATCTCAGGTTCTCACTTTATGAATGGGTTTTTGTTTGTCGCTTTTGAAACTATCTCCGGATCAGTTCACCCCATTTTCATATCCTCCTTCAGTTATACTACCTTAAGAATTAATTTGTAACAAGATTGAAGTTTAGTAAGCTTTTTGTTTTTGGTCTAGTAGCCTAGTGGCTAGACTCACACTATAAATGTGGATAAGTGGGGAATCCGGGGTTCGAACCCCAGCCCCTCCAATAATATCCCTAGTAGCTACAAACTGAGCTACCCTTACGGGTTAGTAAGCTTTAGCCTCATGGTAAAAGTGAGAATATCAGAAAAATATTTCTTCACATTACATTATTACTCTATCATAAAATATGAGGAGTATCTATGATAGTCTATTAGGAATAGTTTTCATATTCTTCATACATCTTGATCTGTTTCCTTTTTAATTAGGATTAGGAGTTTAATATATTAATATAGATAAGGATTACTATATATAAACAATCCTACCTATGAATTAATTAATAAGAATTTTTAGTAACAATCAACGATCACTCTTGGGCCTTACGACACGCCTCATGGTCTTCTCTCTTTATGTGAGAAGGGGGTGACGTGAGGAGAAGTATAAGAGTGACTCGGTCATTAATAGGCCTCTCCTTTTTTGATTCACTCGGTGGGGCAGCCGACAAACAGTCCATCAAGAGCGCGGAAAAGCTACTTTAGTATTTTGCCTTTCCTAATAACATCCAAAAAATCATTCATATCAACAGCCGAGCAACCCATCTAACGTCAGAGACTCATACCCATTTTGCAAGAAACTTCTTTCAAGAACAAAAGAGTATGATTTCTAAGTATTGTGGCCTTAAACCTCACCGTATGGCATTGAATTACAAAGAATGAGTGTTATACGTCACGAGTTGAATGCTTCTCACATCACATTTCACTATCGAGTTAGATGATGAAATTTTAGAAAAATGTCCAAAGTTAGGAATTAGACAAGCATTATATATGCATTTATTACCGAGATCATATCATAGCAAAAGGAAAATGTGCATCTAAGCATACAAATAATATAATTAAAACTTGAGCATATCAAGTTAAGAATTAAGATGCAACAATTAATAATTTTAAAGCATTTACCTCCTGCTGAAGACTATTCCATGCTCCCATTCCTGTCCCGGAGACATTTGACATGAGGTTTGAAGAAGCCATAGGACTAGGACTTCTATGCTGCAGTCTATCAAAGTCACCAAAACCTTGGTTGGACAACATTCCAGAAACTCTTAATATTTCTGCACATATAACATTGTAATCAGAAACCAATGTATAAAGTTGAAAATCATAGAAAATGAATGGAGATGGAATTTTTAAATAAATAAAAATAGAGAAACAAATAGAGATCAAATGACAGATTGTGCCAAGAAAAAGAGGTTAGAGACAAGCCGAAGTCACTGCAGATGTTGGTCGTTAGATGGAGATCGAACGAATCATGATTTAAAATACAAATTGATATCCGAATCATCCGATCTTCATTCTACGACCAAAATCGTGACTTCCAGAAATACCAATAATTCAAGTTCATGCCTTGTATGGACAAAATCATCTTTTAGTCAAAGAGATGCTCAAATTAACCCCTAAGAATAGATACCAAACTTGACTCAGATAATCACAAAGCCTCACATTCTCACATAAGGCCCAAAACAGACAATACCTCAGAAGAGCACTACGACGGACTTGAGGTTGGAACACTCACCGTCAAATTTACCACTTCTTGTAAAGGTTAAGACTAACAAGGTACATTTCATCCAATGTTAAGACAACATCAAATAAGAGACAACTTTTTCATTTCATTTAGTTTCATTTCCACACCAAAGAAAACATCAATATCAAGTGAAGTGAAGCGAAAAGGGAATAGTGCCACCAAAATGATAGATGGTAGAGAGAGCAATCAAAGCATGATCAACACTATCTGAACCATTGACATGATCTAAGCACAAACATCAATCAAACATGCTATCATAGACATCAAGTTGAAGACAAAAAAAAAATCCAAAAAAATAGATCCACAAACATAAACAAACATGAACAGACCTTGATTCAAGAGGCGGCTACATATAGGCAGCACTTGCAAAAAAGGACCAAGCTTCTGATGTTCTGCCAGCAACTCTGATAGATACTGACTGCAAAAACAAAAAACAACAAACAACAACAACCCTTTTCATTTCTGAATCAAAAGAACATAAATTTACTCAAAACAAATAAAAAATACAACTAAATCCAAAAAAAAAACAACCCTTTTAATTCTTATATATAAAGCTTGAATCTTTTTTATGAAAATTGATCTTAGAATAAAAAAGAAAAGTATAGTCCTATACCTATCAACTTCTGAGCTGGTTCTAATCTGAGGAGAAGCAGCTCTAGCATGTGAGAAGTTCTGATTATACAAACCTGACATGACTAACTTTTTTGTTTAAGGTTTTTGATTGGAAAAAAAAAAAAAAAAAACCAAACCTCAAAAAAAGTTGAAAAAGAAGGTTTAGTTGGTGCAGTTCTTTTTCTTAAAACTTTGCAGAAGAGAAAAAGGAGAAACTGACCAAGACCATCATCAATAAAGGAGGTCTGAAATAAGGAGAAAAAACAACAAAAGGGTATATGATTTTTCCATTTTTTTTTTTGCATAAAAAGGAAGACAATTAAATTATTTTATTTATTTTCCACCTTGTGTTTCTCTCTCTATATATACTAGTCTTAATATACTTTTCCTGTTTTGGTTTTATATTAAATAATAATATTAATAATATTTCATAGTCACAAAAAATAAAATAATAAGAAAAGTGGAAGACAGGAATAAAAGTGAATCTAATATCTAAATAAGGAAACATGACTGTACATAGTTAAGGTGGTAAAAGATAGATTAGTTGTAGGGTGGAGAATTGTTTATGTACCATTCAAGTGATAGGTCTTGATCTTCTTAAGCATGTGGTCAGGAGTTCGATTTCTGACTCATGTGTATGGAAAAAATTCGGTTGAGAGAGAAGAATCCACCTTGTGTGCTCCACGGGTTCCATGTAGAGATTACTCATCACTAACAACGGTGAAAACTTCATATCAATATTATAGTAACAAAACAAAATAAGATAAAAAAAAATTTGTCGTGGTTGGTTGCGAAAATGAGGCATGAGTTATTATACATAAGGAATAAACTTATGCATGGTGCATAAACAAATCTCCACCATCAAATTGAATCTAACAAATCTCCAAACGCACCATTTCCCACCATAAAATCAACATCAGCAACCCCTGAACATCATCAGATTGCTTCTTAGTTAGTTTTAAACTAAAATCATGCCAAAAACATTTTTGCTGTGGAATGGTTTCACATTAGATATACTTAATCATGTCAAAATCATTTTTACTGTGGAATAGTTTCAGAGGGTTGTAATCCAAAACTATTTTGCCGTGAAATGTTGTGTGTTATTTATACATGGTGCATAAGGAATTCGCTTATGCACCATAACCGCTCCCAAGAAATGAAGTGGTTAAGAAAATGATGAATTCTTCTGTAAACATCTTATTTAATGTTTATTAATTTTTAGACCTACTAGAATTATACAAGTCACCATTATACTAGCATGCATCCAAATAAGATATGCACAATGTTCACCAATAATAATAGTAGAATTTAATTTGTATACACTAATAGTGTAATATTTTTTACAGATACATTCAATATAAAATCACAATGATGTGATATGATTAAATAGTTGTGAGTTTTTCTTTTGTTCGTAGATGAATTGACAAAATATTACTAAAACTCATTGCATGTACAATGAAATGTCGAGTTTGAACTCGAATGTAAACCTCCAAATTAATACATATCAATATTGTCGGTTGAATTAAGGTTTCGAGGATTGAGTTTTTAGTACAAAGTAATATAGTTCCTTCGATCATTTTTATAAGAAATAAATGATTTTTTTAGATTTGTTTAATAACTAGTGTATATTTCATCTAATCTATAATATAGACAAGAAATATCAGTTATTCAATGAATCTAAAAAGTGAATTATTTCTTATAAAGATGATTAGAAGAGTAATAAATTGTAAAAAAATAAAAGGGTGGAAATGCAATGCAAGAGACAAGAAGATGAACAGGTGGAGACGCGTGTTGGGCATGCAAGAGAATCAAAGGTTAGTATAATGCAATGATGAAGGATTGTGTTGTGGAGAAGAGAAAGATACAACCAAAATGTGAACATGGTGAATGGGCAATGATAATGATGTTTGCCAACGTAGTCTTAGCTGGACCGTTACACACTGCATCTTTATACTCTTCTTACAATCTCAAATAGGTGGCTCATTTTAACCGGTTATCATGGATTAACTATGTGTATGTTTGGTTTCAATTCTGGAGCATCCAGAATTGATTCTGAACATGTAGAATTGATTTTGACTTGTTTGGTTTCTCAAAAGTAGAATTGATTCTGCCTCCAGAATTGATTCTACTTGAAGCTAGAAATCGTAGCTTCTGATTCTAGAATTGATTTTTACACTCAAATTTTTTGTTCAACTCACTTTTTCATGAATATATCCAAACATAAACCACTTCAGCTTAAAATTAATTTTGGCCAGAATCAATTTTACAGAATTAATTCTGCCAAAATCAATTCTCTCCGCCGCAGAACCAAACACACGCTATAACCAAATTCATATCCAATTTTAAAAACTGGTTAATTATGTTTGGGTTTTATAACCAAACCTATTTTTTTTTAATTTGGATATCCATAACCAATTCATAGATAACCACAACCAAATTTTATATCCAAATTTCTCAAAGTTCAAATTCAAATCAATTTTTCTAGAAAAAATTGATAATTTTTTTTTCTTGAAAATCAAAACACTTTTCCCCGAAAAATCGGGAACTTTTTTTCCGAAAAATATCGAAAACTTTTTTTCCGAAAAATATCTGAAATTTTTTTCCGAATAAAAGATCGGAAATTTTTCTCAAAAAAAGATCGAATTTTTTTTTTCAAAAATAACTCTGGAATTGTTTTTATCTAAAATCAAAACTTTTTTCCCCGAAAAAATCGGGAACTTTTTTTACCGAAAAAGATCGGAAACTTTTTTACGGAAAAATCGGGAACTTTTTTCAGAAAAAAAAAATATCGAAAACTTTTATTCCGGTAAAAATTCTGAAATCGAAACTTTTTTCTGGAAAAATCAGAAACTTTTTTTCTGAAAAAAAACTCCGGAATTGTTTTTTTATCTAAAATCGAAACTTTTTTCCGGAAAAAATCGGGAACTTTTTTTCCCGAATACAATATCAGATATTTTTTCCCAAAAAAAGATCAGACACTTTTTTCCCGAAAAAACTCTAGAATTGTTTTTATCTGAAATCGAAACTTTATTCGCGAAAATAATCGGAAACTTTTTCTCTGGAAAGAACCGAAAACTTTTTCCCGAAAAAAGATCAAAAACTTTTTTCCTCAAAAACCGAATTTTGGAAAAACCAGTTTTAGAAAGAAAAAAAAAACAGTTATTAAACCAAAAACCGGTTTTTAAAAGCAAAAACCGGTTATAAAAGTGGTTATGGACATAACTGGTTTTATAACCAGTTTTGTGAAAATCAAACCGGTTATGATATTTAGTTTTAATAACTGGTTATGATAATTGGTTATGGACGGTTATTTTGGTTTATCCATGATGCTCATCCCTAATCTCAAATGCAAGTTTAAACTAGGAGATTTACTTTTTGTCTTTTATAGGTTATTTGCAAGTCCAGTGCGTTTTCTAATTTACTCATCCATTTTTTAAGTAGCGTATGTTGTAATAATGAGAAATTTTGAGAAAAAACACCCTATATAAAAATTTACTTTTATAGCATTCGATACTTAAGTAGCGGACATTATAAAAATGTGAAATTTGAGGAAAAAATCATCATCCTAACATGAAATTTTCTCCTTTTATAACATTCGTTACTTAAGTAACAGATAGAATCCGCTACTTAAGTAGAGAATTGATAAAAATGAGATTTTTTATTTAAAAAAAATCCTCTTGCCGTGAAATTTTCAAGATTTTAAACATATAATCTGCTACTATAGTAGCGGTTGAACTATTTTGGTAAATTCGTAAGTCACTCAAGAAATGTAGTAGAGTGGTAAAAGGAATTCTCCAAACTAAGGGTGGCAAAGCAGAACGCCCAGTTTAGGTCTAACCTGCTTAAACCCGTCTAAAAATGAAATAGGATGGACCAATTTAAACATCCGAACTTAAAAGTTAAGTGTGTCCAGTTTACTAACGAGTTTGTGGGTTGGCAGGTAGGGCCGACAAACAATTTTTTATTTTTTTTTAATTTATACTTATAGATTTACTATTTTTATAAATAAAAAAAAAACGATATTTTTCAACAACGCGTGATAAAAAATAACTCAAAAGATTAGCAAACGCAAATCTTGTGAGCAAATAGAAATAATTAATAACTCAACATGGAACCAAATTGGTTGATGTAAATTATTAATAGTTAATTTAGTTTGAATTCGCTACATCCTCGCAATATCAATGTCATTATTCAAAATAAAGAAGTCTCAATAAAATAAAGCACCAATAAAAACTCAACAACATTAAACAACTCTCAAAATAAATTTAACCACCTAAATAAGTGTCAAAATAAATTGGATTGGGAATAAAAATAATACAAGTAACGTTTAGTTTAACCTTTCTTATTTTGGCTCTAAAAATGTAAAGAGAAACAAAAACTTGGATTGAACTCATCCGTAAAGTTAAACCATTTCCTTCATTTTTCATCTAAAGTCCTATGACGAAAAAAATGAAATGTCTGTTGGCCAACTTGGCCCGCCCTGACCCCGCACCACTTTTTTAGCACCGAGCTGAAAACCAGGTCTTAGATTACAATTTCACTCTTGTTATTACGATGAATTAACAAAATAGCTCAAGCAAGTGTTAATGACTAAGAACTAATAATAATACCCTAATGTCTTAGGTGAATTAAAAATCATAGAACGTTTTATCGAACGTTAATTCCTTTTATCAAAGTACAATAATTCAATATGTCTAAAGTAATTATTGATTGAACAATTATCCCAGATTCAAGTTTCAATAGTTAGGGTTACTAATCAATTGATTCCTAAAAACAATTTATAAGGTTGTAATTCATAAAAGCAATAGACACAGAGGTAACTAAATAACGACAAAATTAAAATTTCAACACTCGGATCCTCATAAGTTTACATGTTCCAAATTGATCTAAGGAAGATCATCTGATGAACCTCAATAAAAGACTTAATTAACTACTCATAATATAATTAATTATAGCAATGTACCCAAAAAAAATATTAATTATAGCAATAAATTTGAAGAAAGAATACATTAATCAAGATGAACAAATGTGTTGAATCATGAGTTCGAAAAAAAAATTTGTTGAATCCTCCTTCCAGGATGAATCTCCAACCTTAGCTTTCTCAAAAACATTTTTTTTGTGTGCTTTCTCTCTGAAAATCGACCTCTAGGTTAATTATGGAAGTCCCTATTTATAGAAGAACATGAAATTCTGATTTGATGTAACGATGTTGCGCGAGGCGCAACCAACATAACCTGACACTCTTGCTTTTCTTCAAAGTTGCGAGGCGCAGGCAGCAGTGTTAGGTGTATTCCAAAATTCTCCATATTATTGGCTTGAAAAACCTGTTTTCTGAGCTATGCATCCAAATATTTAATTTCTTGAAAACTTGACTAAAACCGTTCTTAAATGGCTCAAAACGACTCAAAAATAATTATAAAAGACGCTAAAAGGACTTTAAAAACATCATATGTCTCGGAGTCATCATGTACCACCAATTATTCAAATCATAGGTTAATTTTTTTTTTTTGCTTTCAACCATCATCAAACAAGAGTTTTAACTTTATCAAATAAAATATCAATATACGGTATATACCGTCATCTATTTATGAGCAAACACACGTTATTTCTTTCTTTCCAAATTTTGCAACAGCAAACCAATTAAATTACTTGTAAACAATGGCGAACGCCTTTCCCATATAAATAACCACTACAAAATTGCATAGCTTGAAACTATACATCAATAGAAAAAACACTAAGATACGATACATCTAACAAATTAAGAAACTCTCGCCAAAGAATGTAAAAAAAAAACACATTAAAGAAAACAAATAATTAAAAGTTTCATCTTTCCATATTCACCTACACAATATAAAATATCCAAATGAACCAGACAACTACAAATCAAATTATATTTTTGTCGACAATTTGTTGATGAACAACCTCCAAATAAGGATAGAAACTTTGTAAGAAAAAATATTTTATTCCAATATTTTCAAATAATCTCCAATGTAATATTTATTCCAAATAATTTTCTTAAATGTAAATTGAATGTTAGCTAAAAATTATGATTAACATTATGAAATCTATTCTTCCAACCATTTTTTTTCTATCTAAAATATTCACCTGAATTTGTTTCAAGGAATTTAAATTCAGTTTCATTTGAATCACCTTAATGTTTGCATTAGTCTGTACTTAACTCCAATAATGCATTGTTTCAGCCATATGTAGTGTTGGGTTTTGCTACATTCCAACAACAAAATAAGAGAGACCACAACAATTGACCTTCTCAATGCAATGAACATGAATTTAAATTTCACGAAAATATAGTGACTTGTTTATACATGAACATGTATAGTTTTGGTATTCAACCTATAAATTTGACAAAATAGTACGTGACTTGTTTATTGTTAAAGTAACCGTTAAGTAAGTTATCAATTCTTATTTCATTCCACTAAACGCACAAATAGATATTTTATTTCCTTAGAAAAATCAATCCAAGGAGTAATTAGCAAAAGATGTTGGAAGTGACCCAACAACACTTAGATGAGATAACGTGAGACTCTTCTAACTTAACCAAGGTCTTGGGTTCGATCCCTGGCTTGGACATGCAACAGTGTTAAACCTCTTAGGGAGAGTTTGCCACCCATTTGGGTCTCACAAGGCTTGAGAGATTAGTCTCTGCAGTTGCGCGCAGAGGATACCCGGTTTACACCAAAAAATACGTTGGAAGTCGCCGTGAACTTGACTCAGTTAATAGAGATATCAACTTGGAACCTGAGAGTTTGCTCCTCCTTAAGATTTTAGGTTTGATTCTCTCTTGTGCCAATTTGGATGAATTAATTTAGCTTCTTAAAAAAAAGTTAATAGAGATATCACATTTTATACGTAGGAGTCAGAGTTTAAACATGAGATACTCCACTAACTTTAATATAAAAAATTTAGTTACAGAACTACTTAAAAAAATTAAGGTAAGAAATTAAGGTAAATAAAACTCTTAAAGTTTTCTATATTTAAGAAAAAACAGAAGATGCATGTTAGGAGTAGGGTGGTCTTGTCTTGTGCATAAACTAAATTGAACTGTCCACGACCACAATGAGACAGTACAGAGTGGGTCATTATTTTTATTAAATGCTCACTGCCTCTGACTCAATTGGCCTCATGAGAAGAATCCTAAGATGTTTTATGAAATAATATAGTAAACAATACACCTTTTCTTTTGGTTTTTGTCCTTGGTTTTCATCCCTTCTCTTGCATCTCAAGTATTCTTTGAAAAAACCAAAATAAAGAAAGAAGGTCAATAATTTGAAGAAAAAAAAGCTAACAAAATGGGACCAAATTTCCTTACCTATAATTATTTGTGTTATTTTTATAACCATGCAAAGTATTTACTAATTTTACGATTAATCTCTATTGAAAAATTTGATTAATTATTCTTTTTTTTGTTAAATTGTTTAATGACGAGATTCAAACTTTAATCTTTACATTATAATATTCGTACTAACAGAATTAAGTTTAACTCACGAGGACTAGTGTTAAACTATTTTTTGTGGAGCCTTAGACATATATAAATTGATTTATCAAAATAAAATAAACGTTTCTAGCTAATTAATTATGATAGTAGTAATTTTCTTTTTAACTTAATTGTTTGAAAAATTAATTTAATCAGTCCCCGTGAGTTTAACTCAGTAGAGGAACATCACACTATATATGCTGCAATGCTGGAGTCACCTAGTCAATTCAAATTTCAGACACTCTACTTATTCATTTTTAAGGTGAATTTTCTAATCACTTACCTATTTTGCTAAAAAAATTAAGTTCATCAAGTAAATCAGAACATCACCCAAATTATCCAAGTATATGAGAAGGGGTGGAATGGATTAGAAAGGGCCCAACCGCACACAAGGTCAGAGTGAAAAACAATGATGTCAAATGATACCAACTAAGAATGCTTTATTTCCAAAATAATAGGATGACACAAGAAAAAATGTCTAAACAAAGTTTGCCTCCACTCAAGTATGACAAGAATCTTACAGGTCATGTTTTCCAAATAGAAAATAGTTGTGGTCACCAGTACCAATTTTTTTCAATGGATATTAATTAATTAATCATTCATTTAGTAATACTCTTGAGACAATTTTAAATGCTAGTTACCCTCATGAAAATAATCCTAGCTACCCTCATGAAAATAATCCTAAATAATCCCAGATACTAGCTACACAATTTCACATGTTTGCCCTATATCAATTGAACAAACCTCAAGTGAGTGAGTTAATCCAGTGGTATTGCCTTTAAGACTTTAGAGTGTGTTTATTTTAATGTCTCAAAATTCGATCATACATAATTTCAATTTACGTGGGCTAATCATTGCAGCAAAAAAATTGATTTTAAATAGACCTCTCACAAATGGACAGTAAGATTGATCTTCTCAAATTAATCGATCTTTGAACTAGATATTGAGTTTTAAGAAAGAAAAAAAGGCCCCAAGGGGAGAATCCTAGGAGAATTGTTAGATGTCTATTATTTTTAGTTGTTGTGCATTTCTAGATAGCTAAAGCATTATCTAAATGATTTTAATATTTAATATAAATTGATGAAAAACAACTTGAAGTTATTATAAAATCTTTGTAACATGACATATTTTATCTCATTTTGACTTGTTAAAAAAAATAATATGACATATTTGATGGTGTTAAGTTTTTCTATTTATAATCATAAAAAAATTATATTAAATTTTGGGAGGAAATGTTAAGAAAATTTGAAAATGCATATCTTCATTATTATTTTAAAAAATACATTTCTATTAATAATTAAAACAATATACTCCATTTATTTTAATTTTATAATTAGAATTAAAAAATAAATAACATTCTAATTTTTTTTAAAAAAACTAAGATATAAAGAAATAATGATAAAAAAAAAATGCATGATTTTTTTTATCTAGAAACAAAACTAACAACATTGTGTGATTTGGGATTAATGGGTTGTTGTTTGGACAAATGATGGGAGATTTACTTTACTCTATCTCATTTCTCGTGTCTCATACAAAATCATCAAAATATTTCTACCTGCTACTTAAGTTGCAGATTCTACGATTAAAATTTTGAAAATGTCATGGTAGGATGGTGTTTTATATATGTAACACTCAAACCCAATATTTATCTTATTCTTGCTTTAGTTTTTTTTTTTCAAAAACTACGTAGCGGATAAAATATAATTCAAGATATTACAAATTACTTCAAAACCTTACTAATAACATTAATTAATTAGTAAAATACATGTTTATACAAAATCTCTTTCTATAAAAGTACATCTTTAATTAAACAAATAACTAAGACTAAAGACTCTATGTATATAAAATCCTCTACTAAACACTTGATTTAAAGTAAAGCATAACATAAGCATACATTCTCTTACACAATTCCTACTAAATAGACATACTAATCTAATCACATAGAATACCAACTAGATAGCATATATACACATAGTCATCAAAGTACCTTATGTCATTCCAATGTCAATTACCATTTATCACAACAAGAGAACACATGGTTCTTAATGCAAGTCTAAGACCATGTACAATGGTTACTTAAATTCAACACTTCTTTTTCACTTCCCAACACTCCACATCATTTTCTCTTTCTTCCACCTACTCATTCAACACTCATTCAACTTTTACCATATCCAATAGTTTTTTCATTCAACACTCTACCCCACCACTTTCTCTACCCCACCATAAAATATTGTTTTTAACGATATTTTTGTTGAAATAAATATTGTATAGAGTTAATTATCGGATAAAGATAGCAGACAATAATGTGAGATTGGTACTACACTGCCAAAATGATAGCATACAATAATGATAACATACAATAATTTAAATGTCACAAACACTACACTGACATAAATCAATGCAATAAAATTAAAGCAAACACTACACTGACATATTCAAACACAATAAAACTGACATATTCAAATGCAATAAAATTAAAGCAAACACTACAGACAAATACTTGCTTGAAATTAATCATCAAACAGTTATTGGGCCAACTTTTCCAACATTTTTTTCTTCCGGTCATCGGGATGGTCGTCGGAACTTAACTGTAGATACAATTTCATTTTCTCCACTTGGTTAGCCTCTTGTTGCATCAATGTTATTTTCTCCATTTGTTCAAGCTCTTTCTCCCTTAATCGTTTGAATTCAGTCCATTCTTTTTCCACTACCTCCGAGGTTTCCTTGCTTTTTTTTTTACCCTTTTTTTTAGCTGTCTCCCTACCCATAGGACGAGCACTAGTCCTACAGAATTTGAGCCACATGCATCACTCTCGTGAGATCTCTTAGATCCACTACTTCCTGAGCCTGTATTTCCTCCTAATTGACTATTATAACGTGGCTGATCACAGAGAGCTTGTCATTCTGCCATTAAAGTGAATTGAACATTCTTCCCACATGCGTATATTTCTTGCGCTTTTGCCAAAACGTCATTCTCCAACCAACCGCTTGCTTGCAACGCCTAGCGGCCTCATAAGCGTCAATCCTTTTACCCATTATTTTGTTCATATAATTAAAACGGTTTCGACATGCAGCTCCATCACACGGAGAATCGAATGAGCAATGCTCATTACAATAGTCAGCAATTTTACCCCAATATGTATCACCTTTCTGGTTTCTCCCGACAACACTGCTTGTTCCAAATTTAATCCACCCACTAATTAGCACCAAATTTTGATCAGTGTTCCACCCACTTTGATGGTTTTTCTTGCTCTTAGGAGTTGAATCATCTGAATTTGGAGTGACTTATTTAACAATAGTTATTTGTGTTGAAAATTCGGGAAAGTTAGGTGTGCCACCACTCGGAAAATTTTCATTAACCATCGGCATGTAACCATTAAACGGGGGTGTTTGAGATGAATTTCTCAGCATAGATCCATAATATTGATGAAAGTTTGGAACAAATGATGATTGGTTGAAATTTGGTGTTAATCCAAAATTAGGTATGTTTTGAGGATGTTGGTTGAAAAATTGATTTGGATTTTGATAATTGTTGGGATTTTGATAATTATTGGGATGATTAGAAGAATTTTGGGTGTTGTTGAAGTGATTATTGGGATCCATTTCACTTAAAAAAAAGACTAATACTTCAAGATTAACACTAATAGGAAGATAAAATAAGATTATTATAGTGAAAAAATTCGTTTTTTTTTTCTGTATCCAAATCAAATGAACCAAGTCTCTATTTATTTATAGACAAAAAAAAAATCATGAATTTTGGTAAAAAAATAAAAAAATAAAAAAATAAAAAATTATTTTGTGATGAAATAATTGAGTTCAAAGTATTAAGGGTCCGTTTGGTGCGCAGGATAGCATAGTAACAGGATAGGATATAAAACAGGATAAGGATAGGATAGGATAACAGCAGGATAAGAGTTATACTCAGTTATCATATCCTATGTTTGGTGCACACAGGATAACAAACATGATAACTATTATATTTTGTTTTTAATACATACTTGCTCATAATAATATGATAAGATATATAACATATTTAATTGACAAAATTACTCTTGTAAAACAATTATTATTTTTTAAAAATTATTTTGTAATACTTTGAATTTTATAAATGAAAAATATAAATAAGTAATCAAATAACTTTATATAATTCAAGTTTAATTTTTTATATGAATCATGATTAAATAAATAACTCAATAATATATACATGTTAGATAAGCCAAATAAATATATGATATATCTCATACGTAAATAATAAAACTACTATTGCAAAATAATTATATTTAATTTTTTATTAAATTTAAATTAATATCCCTATTTGTCAATTTTTTAATAATCATTTTACTTTAAAATATTGTAATTTTAGTAAAATTTTGATTTTTTAGAATATATAAATTACAAAATTATCCCTGTGAGAAAATCACATATATATTTAAAAATTAATTATTTTATTATTTATATTTTATTAATTTTATTTTATGTATTTTAAAATATATTTTATAAAATAAATCAGTAATTTTTTCTTCTTCTTATCCTATCCTGCTGGTAACCCAGCTCAAATTCAGGATAAGAATTATAACTAGAGAGACAGGATAGGATAAGCTTCAGGATTAACTTATCATATCCTGCTGTATCATCAAACACTGGATTGCGGCAGGATATGATACAGTTATCCTATCCTGTCTCTTATTCTGTGCACCAAACGGACCCTAATGGGATAAAAATCCGGACAACCAATCAGCATCACCCACGTGTCCCTATTTGCATCTTCTCTCACCACGTTTCTGCGCGTCACGCGCCCTGTTCCCGCGTGTAACGCACGCGCCCGTTTGGGCAAATGATGCATCGCCACACGTCCCCTCCGTCAGTCTTCAGCACAGTTGAAAATTTTCAACTCTTCCCTCCTCCACATCATCTTCAACACCCTTCTTCCAATCATTCAACACCTTTTTTTTTCCTCATTGCACATGGTCTAATGTCACTTAGAGATGCAATGTCTCCTAGAGGAATATTTGCTTAGGCACAACACCAAATAATAGGTGTTGGGCACACATACATACTTTAAAAAAAATTAAAAGATAAAGTAATTAATTAATATTAGATGATGTGACTAATTTATTAAACATTTGTTTTTTTCTATATATATTAAAAATGAAAATTTTGGGACGGACCACGGTCCTCCCTAGCCCGTAGAGAACTCCGCCCCTGTCAATTAGCTTATAACATGTTCTTTTTTATTCTAATTTTACCGATATTATCTTACTTTAAAAAATAATTATTAATAACATAGTGAATTTTGTTCTTTTTTTAATTATTAATTTTATCCGGCGAGCCTTGCAGCGAAGATTCATCCTCTCAAGAACATGAAGGCTCACTAATTAGCAAGGTCCGAGGACCAACAAATAGAAACATTTGGATATGAACCTAGATAAACTATATTAATTTTTTTTGTTTAGACACTCCGGTCAACCATTGGATATGAACCATATCTTGGATTCACCATAATCATATCCAGGTTAATTCAACATTTTGTCAATTAAACTATAATTAATTATATTAAATTAAACCACCATAAATAAAATAAATACAAATAATCAATTAATTACTAATAATTAAATCTGGGTCGTTATATTTTCTCTCAAAAATCTCATTTTATAATGTCTGTTACTTAAGTAGGGGACAAAAGTCGGCTACTTAAGTAGAGGATAGGTAATAATGTTGAATTTCACGTAAGGTGTTTTTTCCTCAAAATTTCTCATTTTTATAACGTCCGCTACTTAAATAGTAGAAGAGTAAAAATAAAAACTCATAGGGCGCACAAGAAACCGGTAGGTTGGTAAAAGTAAATCTCAATGAGTGCAATGAGGGGCCGAAAGAGTTGGGAAAAGCCCATGAACAAAAGTTTGTATTGGGCTTCAATGGATGTAGATGACAGTTATTTTCTAGTTCTTTAGGGAAATTTCTAAAAAAAATTATAAAATGTTAGCATAAATTTTTGAATTTTGGGGTATATTTAAAATACAACTTCTAATGTAAATTGTCCCACTTTAACCCACAACCACAACTGATAATTAAATTGTCACATTATTGGACGTTTATAACATTTTTAAGTATTATTGTTCATGCTCTAAACTTCTAATGATCACACTTGCTTCCTCATCAAAATTGTTAGAAGATCATGAGAATGCTGCAACAAATTGAATAAGAATAAGATGAGGATATAATGATCATGATTGTTTCACAAATATTCTGAAGGGTGCGTAGATATAAAGTTTTGCATTTAATTATATTAGAAGTTTTACCATCGGATGTGAGTTGGCCTAGACAATGGTTTATAAGTGGTAATCATTTTCCCAAGGTTAATGGTATCCAGTGTGCCCTTGGCGGCCCTTAAAAATCCGGGGGACCGAGTGTCATCCATGCCCGGTCGTACTCATAACTGCATCAGGTCTTCAAGGTGAACAATCTTTAGTCGATGGAACAATGTAGGCAACGAAAGTCGATAAAATGAATCTGTAATCTCAGAAAAAAGATTGCCTTACTTAAATGCTTCTAGAGAAAATAATAAATGGACTTGGATCCTCTCCTTCACCTGCTTCTCTCCCACTCTCTCCTTCACAAATATGTGTCTATCTCTTTCTTGTATTTTCTCTCTCTTAATCTTTTTATTAATTTTCTCTCTCCTCTTATACTTGTATTCATTGAAGGAGGGAGAAGGATGGAAGGAGAGGATCCAATTTCATAATAAATCTCTTTTATAATAATTGGAAATCATTGAAGTGAATTCAACTCTCACTTTAAACTCGTCTCTCATTATTATTTCACAAAGGGTTCTGCTAACATGTGCCCTAAGCGTACATTTTAAGGTGCATTTAATTAACAAATATCTCATTTAATTTACTTTAAAAATAGCAACAATCAACTTTATTAATTAAAAGATATGATTCACTATATTTATTACCAATTTAAAAAATTTGCATAGGCAAAATATGATACTTGCCAAATACTTGATCTATGATCACGTGATTGGTCAATTGTTTTTTGCTACAAAGCTTCTTTTTTTCAAACTTTTTTTTAAGATGAAATAAAAATTAAATTATAGGAAGTATTATAAAATTCTAAAATATATTAGCAATTCAAAAGCTAAAATAGTATTAACAATCGTTACCATTACAACATAATACTATAATACTCAGTTTGTTCATCGAAAAAAAACAAAAATCACAAGTTGGCATAAATCAAGTATTACCAGGAGTACTATAAGTCTGATTGTTAACAAACCAAAAAGAAATTGGATGCATATAATTATGGTCATATTACCAATCGCGTGATCATAAATCAAATTTGGCAACGTATCATATTTTGTCTTTCTGATTCTCTTAAATAGATAATAAATATAGTGGACTATATCTTTTAATTAATAAAGTTAATTATTACTATTTTTGAAGTAAATTAAATGGGATATTGGTTAATTAAATGCACCTTAAAAATATGTTTTAAAAATAAAATTATATGATGTGGCTGCCACATCAGTATTTTTTTAATGAAAAATGAGAAAAATGACTGAAGTGTTACAAATATACAAGATAAAGAACCTATAGATTACAAATAAAAGATAAAGACTAAAGTATTACAAAAAAATAAGATAAACGACTTTTAGTATAATTTTGTTTTCTTTTATTATTAGAAATTAAACTGAGGTTGTTTCGAACAATTTTTTTTTTAAAAAAAACTCATTAACCACTTGCCAAAATTTAAAGAGAGTATGTTTGATATCAAATGTTTTTAGCGACATTTAACCTGTTTATAACTCCTTTAATTTGCAGTTTGACAACATAAATATCTTCTTGATTTGACACATTTTTGGATGTCATAGCCATTATAATTTATAACTTAGAGGAAACCAAAGAAAGAAAAGTGGTCTCGTATATCATTTTAAACCACATTTTATTTTGGGGAACTTTGTTAGAGGATTTTGTATTATATGATACCTATATTTTACCTTTTCTCATTTTTCTTTTCAAATAAAATCCTTGCAAATGGTTTGTGGTACCTAAAATATAAAAACTATTTGTCGTGTATTGGAATAATTTATTGAATGACATGAATAAATTATTGAAGAGAGGACACAGTCACAAACATAACATTAATTAATACCAAAATGTTTTTCTAAAACATGTTATAAATATTAGGCTTAAATGCAGTTTTGGCCCCTCAAGTTTCACAATTGCTTGATTTTGGCCTCCCACATTTCAATTGCTTGATTTTAACCCTCTAAGTTTCACAATTGCTTGATTTTAGCCCTCCAAGTTTCAATTGCTCGATTTTGGCCCCCCAAGTTTACCACATTTTGCATTTGCTAGCCCCCGTTGATTTTTTTGACTTTAAATTGTTTATGTGACATTTAAAAAAAATTTAAAATATGTTTTAATTAAAAAATAACAATATTTGCTTTTATAAAAATGTATTAAAAATTGTTTTTTTAATAAAAAGTTTAATAATTATTTTTTATTTAAAAAAAAGTTTACAAAGTTTTTAAAAAATAATTCATAAAATGTTTTTTTTACTTTTTTATATAACAAAATTATTTTACAAACTACATATAATAAAAAAAAATTATAATTTAGTTTTTAAAAAACAATTTGTAATTTATTTATTTTTAAATACTTATTTAATTTTAAAATGCCACATAACCAATTTTTAATCAAAATATTCAACGGGAGGCTAGCAAATGCAAAAGGGGGTAAACTTGGGGGGCCAAAATCGAGCAATTGAAACTTGGAGGGCTAAAATCAAGCAATTGTGAAACTTAGGGGGTTAAAATCAAGCAATTAAAATGTGGGGGATCAAAATCAAGCAATTGTGAAACTTGGGGGGCCAAAACTGCATTTAAGCCTAAATATTATTCAGGTGTATAATTGATATTGCTTTGTGTGCTGTTCCACTGTATGTATGCCTTGGATAGAGAAACACCAAATGGAAAAGGCTAAAAAGTACCCCCGACTCGGATTGTCAGATAACCGATTATCCCAAAAGCTTAAGCTGTTAGGATATGATCACATTAATGGTTTTATATTATTTCTAACACGGATATTAGTTAAGTATATTGATAAAAAAATTGAATTTTCAAATTTATACATTCAATATTTAAAAATATAAAAAATTATTTTATCGATATTAATTTTATCTTTTATTTTATTTTTTAATATATTTAACAAATATCTCGAATAACTATTTAGCATGATTCATAATAAATTTATGATAAAAGTTTGAGCTAGAAGACATAAAATTACCGATTTTAAAATTTTAGTTGATTAGTGTTGCCGGCAGTCTGGCACTGAGCATGTGATGTCTTACTTTCATCAATTATCTCACTCGTGCATCTACAATCAGTTATCTTTTCTGGTAGTATTTTTTTTTTACCACCAATATCCGATCCACTGAATCGTTTAATTTAGTTCGGAGATCAGCTATGACATTAAATGGTTTCAGGCATCTTCCAATTACAGTTGCGTAGATCGAATCGTGGTTCTTCATAACGTCAATCACCACTAAACTAATTAATAATTAGTTCCTCTAGTATTTTTTTACACAACATTGGTTTCTCTGGTTGTATTTTTGTCAATAAACAAAGTGATAAATACCACTTAAAATTAATACATATCATTACAAAATTTTGAGTTTAAACTTTACGTAAAAATATTCGATCTAACAATATCGATATTAAGTATTGAGTTACACCTTACCAGCCTTCTTTATTTTGTTTATTTATTTATATAAAGATTGAGTAGTTGACTCAAATAATTAAATAGTGGCTTAAGACAGTTGTATTTTTCAAATGGAATGTAGCAGCTTAGAAGACTATGATGTATAATTGCATTTGCATATACTACAATTTTCATGTGCTATATTAGTTGAAAAAGAAGAAATAGTATTAAATATGGTTTTCATTTGGGAGTGTTTTGATGGCTTGACAGATGAAAAGTTAAATGGCACAATAATAGTATTCCTTCCCATGTGCTGTCATTAGTCTTTGAAAAATAAATAAAATGTCAAATTTAAAAGGAAAAATATGGTTTTGAAAAAGGGTTGAAGTCTTTGCTGTCAAAACTATGAAGATTTACTTCATGTCCTGACATTGTTGCCTGCATTACATTGCAATTAAAATGTCATTTTCAGTTGTAGATGACCACTGAAATGTCATCACTCTACACCAGAAAGTTTTGGTATTTATTTATTGGTATTTTACTTTCTTGGTTACTTTCCTTTGTCAACTTGTTTTGGAAACAAATTTAATAAACAATTATTAGAGCATTTCCAATAAGAGTATCTAAGAGAGTTTCATAAATTAAGGATATGGTACCTTAACTTTTTTATCATTGGAGTTTCATGACGTGACACAGAAAGTATAAAAATTGATGATATATGTCCAATAAGCTTCTCAACAAAAATGAGTCGCCCCTAAACAATAATAGATAGATATATGTCATACATAGTGTGAAATACAAAAAGGAAAGAAAAAAAAAAAATTCTTTTACATTTTCTACTATCAGTTTTAACCTAAAAAAGTCACCAGTTTGTTTTTACTTACAAATTTGTGTAAACTGAAATCATAGTGAAAACAAGATACAATTAAAAATAAAAACCGAAAACATTTGCTCAAATCAAACATTAAATTGGTCTGAGTGGAACTAAACTCGAATTCTTTAAGCAAGGACTCGAATTCAAACCTCGTGGACATAAAACTTGTGGTTGAAAGGGGAGATTCCACTAAAAGTTAGTCAGCTAGGTTTCTCGGCGGAAGTTAGTCATCAATAATGCATCAATAATGCTGGTAGATACTTCACACCAATAACATGCTTACCAAAAGAAAAAACAAATCTTAGGACTTTTCTTTCCATTCTGTGTATGGTATGTTGTGTGTATAATTAAGTGTAAACACTGCATCATACTGAGAGAGTCTAAGCAAAATAGTTCAGAATGAAAGTTCATCTTGGCTATCTACCTCACTTAAATGAATGAACAGAAATGATAGGAACCAGTGGCTGAGGTAATAACCAGTGTGACCACAACATTTATATCAAACTATTAACTTTCAACCATGTGAAAAGAGAAAGTAAAAAACAAGTTAAATAACCTCAAAAGAAGTAGATACTAAAGTTTTTATTCACACTCAATGAAACATGACCAAAATTCATGTCATAGTAATTAACACTTTTTACTCCTAAATTAACACACAATGAATCATGAAACAAAACAAAAAGATAATTGATGTACACAAAAGAAAAAAGGTGTGATTAGAAGAATTTCTGATTACAATAAATTAACTTGAATATGAATGGAACATCGACTAAAGATTGTGCAAAAGTGTCAAGGTGCATATTCATGTTCAAGTGTTGGTTGTGTTCTTGTAACTGTTGCAGCAGGTGCTTTTGTATCGCCGATAGAAGCCATTTGAAGAGTTTCTCCTGAATCTGCAGCTTTTTCCATACCTTGCATTTTCTTCTTGTGTTTGTATTTGCTTATACACAAAACTAGAAACATGAACAACACCAACAATACTAGTCCTCCTACAACAGAACCAACAATAATCCACACCTTTTTATTACTACTCTTCTCGCGTTTTACTTTTGGAATTGGTACTAAAGGACTGATGTTAGTGGACTTAACCACTATAGAGAAATGGCCTTGTTGAGGCGTAGAACATGTGTTACCGCCTTTTACATTGCTGAAATTGGAAGAACCTTGCAAATCAAACCAAACACATTTTGCAACAAGGCCTTGAGGAGGTGACTTAACATCTTGAAACTTGACCAAAATGTTATCACCAGAAGCATTTATACCTAGTTCTGATAAATTTGTAGCCGACAAATTCGAAGCATCATAAGCTAATAGTCCCAAAACTGGTGCCAAGTAAGTGTAATTAGGCAAAGGGTAATACTTATTTGACAACTTAATACCTAGATTTTGATACACAAAAACCAATCTTTCAACATAAGGATGGACAATGACACCATTTGGAATATCGAACTCGTTGTATGTATGAAACCCTTTTCTCCTTAAACTTCCACTCCTTAATCTTAATGCTGCAACTTCAATTCCAGTTAAATTTGAAGGAAGTTTAGTTGCATTGTAAATTGTACCTGTTTTTGGATTCACCAAAGCCTTGTAAGCATATTGTTGGAGAATTACATCTAAAGCCTTTGCTTCCTTATTTGATTGAGCCATAACATGAGGAAGTGATTCAAAGCACATAAGAATAAGAAGAACCAAAACAAACACCATTGTGCTTGGAAAAGGAAACTTCATGAATACCCTTTTGTCTATTTGGTTGGTATACTCAAAAATATAACTCCAATGCAATATTAAAGCATACCAAATTGTAACCGAAGGAAATGCAATAAATTTCTTCAAAAGGGGTCTCTAAAAATTGAAACTTGGAGGCACGTTTTGCTTTGTTAAAGAAAAATATTCACTTGGGGCATTAATAGTACTAAAGTAGCTTTGAAGATTTCAACCGTTGCAAAATGCTAATCTTTTCTCTCAAGAGTCCTTGTAAAAAAGGCAAAGGCCAAATTGGTAAAAATTCACTCAAATACTTCACTATCTTCTTCTATGCATCTCTCCCTCTACAAGCAATAAAGAAGCAATAATTTGTAGAACAATAGTACTAAAACCTAAAGAAGCTGAAAATCAAAGTTGTAGATAAAATTAAGAGATTCTAAGTGGTAGATCCATGACCCTTTTGGATTTCATTTAAGTATTCACCAAAAGACAAAGCAAACAAAGACAATTATTACCTTAAAAAAACTGTCTTTATTTGTGAATTTCAACAGCTGTCACCAATTTACTTGAACTGAAAAACACAAACAACTTCACAAAACAAGAAAACTTCTTGGTGTAGATGCAAATAATCTTCAAGAAAATCATCACTCCTAGCAAAATCTAGTGACAATGACTGAGGGAGACATTGAAAGTCAAATCCTAGTTAATGAATGTGAATGTGTGAATATGAATGAGTTTATAATGAAAGAGAAAAATGAGGTATTTTTAGTGTAAAATGGAAGGTGTTTTTTTGTGACTTTTTGAGGTGAGTGAGAGTGAGTGAGAAGAAAGAGAGATAAGTTTTTAGTAGTTTAGAGCTTTAGATGGTCACTGTGGGGACTCACCAACCAAACAACCAGCAAAGGAAGTAGTGATGATAATAATAAAAGACAAAAAAGCCATGTGATGTGAGGAAAAAAGATTACAGTGGGAAACAGAAGGAAAGTGTTTATCTTTCTTAATATTAAATTATCGTTTGATTAAATCTTTATATCATATAGATCATTCATATAAATTTTTAGGAAAATTTAACATCATTTGATGTGTTATTGAGACCGACCAAAATTAACAGTATTCAGTAAAAAGTCATAAACCGTTAATCTTGATGAGTCTCAATAACATATCAAACGATGTTCAATTTTTCTAAAAATTTATATGAATGATCTATATAATATAAATTTTCAATCCAAATGGTGGATTTTATAAAAATAAAAAAAAATTATCGAGATATTGACAAGTTGTGCACCATGCACCACTTGTCACACACTTTCATTTTAGCCAAAGCCTAAATCATCGGGTTAAATATATTTTTGTCTAAATATCTTAAATTTTGTTTTTATTTTCTATAAAAATAATTATCAATTTTTGGTCTCTTAATTATTTTATGTTAAAATTTTTAGTGCTTACTTCAATTCATGTATATCATTCGAAATTTAATTTTTTATTCGCGGCAATGTTTAGTACATTATCGTAATGTCTCTAAAAAAAAATTTAATAAGGGATGAATTACATATGATGATTGTAATTGTAGTTTCTTGGTTACTACGGTCACTCACACCATAATCGATATTCTATTCACTTTAATGTGAGTAGCGGGTATTTTTACCGTCTATACCATCTTAGAGGAGGATTTTTAAGAACAATTTAGTAAGTTTGCAAAGCTTTTCTCAAATCGAATTGATATGGTTTCAGAGCGATATGGCGAGACATGTATTTACACAATCATTAAGCATATTTGGTATTTGGTGTCGTTTATTCTGATGATGGTGTGATTTTGTTCAATAATTCACTAAACTGGTACCGAAATGACCATAATTCAGTTAGCTTTCCAAAGAATCAAACCCCACTAAATTTGGAGTTACAGAGAGAGATTAATTACTGTTTTAGTGAAGGTCTGTCAAATTACTAATTCTGCAGAAATCTGCTTCTGACCTTCAAATTCAACATCGTCTACCGAACGCACCGTAACTCCAAATTCGATGAAATTGAAATGCCAACAAGGGTGATTTCGTCAGCTTTCCACACATGTAAATACTAATCAAAATGGAGCTACATGGTGAGAGACATGACGAAAATACCAATAGTAGATCCATACGATAATTAATTTGGACAGACCTTCACTAAAACAGTAATTAATCTCTCTCTGTAACTCCAAATTTAGTGGGGTTCGATTCTGTGGAAAGCTAACTCGATTATGGTCATTTAGATACCATTTTGGTGAATTATTGATCCATATTGAGTTTTGTACGAAACTTTGTGGTAAATTGTGAAATAGTTTTTAAAAGGTTTTTTTTTCTTCGAAATAAATCCAAAATCCCAAAAACTTTACCAATACAAATTAACTATCTTAATAAAACATACATAAAAGAGATTAAATACCTTTACATCATCATTGGAAACACCATAATCCAAATTAGATATATAGAGCTGGGTTCCAGTTTCTATGAAGGCGCACGACAACCTTGAGCAGTAAACGCCACCGCAGCCACATGTTGATCTCCATACAAATGATGTTGTCACGTCGTCTCTAGCGCCTAAAACAAAAACAAATCAAATCCAAAGTAAAAATTAGGGTTTTGAAATCTAAAAATTAAAATTTTGAAGAAATAGATGAAATAAAGTTACCTTAGAGCATCCACAATGGAGTTCCCTAATTTTTGGTACTTAATCGGGCTCCACGTGTACACATCATTCTTTTATAATTTTTTAATATTAATACCTAATAAGTACTCAATCCCTCCAACCCAACAATTCTTAAAATGTTTTAAATTGGTCCCACCAATAACACATCTAACCAATAACTCTACATCATTACAAATTGGTCCCACAAAAAATGATATAGGTACCAAATCTTATTTTAGAACTAGTACATATTAAGTACTATTTTGATTTTGCTCCAATGGGAGTACCTATTAGGTACTAGTACTTAAAAATAATAAGAACCACCCTTGGAGATGGTCTTAGCGCCGGAGAAATTTTGAAGAATTAAAATTTAAAATTAGGGTTTAGAAATCTAAAAATTAAAAATTAGGGAAAACAACAACGCTATCATCAGTCGCGTGCGAAAGCAGATCGAAGAATGAAGAACGAAACACAATTCAGTGAGTAGTATTCAACAGTCGCAAGAAGGTTTCATGAGATTGATCAGAACATAAATCGATTTGAGTAGTGATGAGTTAGGGTTTCAACGTTATTAGGTTTCAGAACTCGCGTACTGTGTGGGAGAGGAAATAAAAGGTTTCCGGATCCAGATGTTTTGTTGTTCTTGATGATATCATCGAGAGCGGAAGGGAGGAAGAAGAAGGATCGGAGAGTGGATTGAAGAACTGAAAGATTAGGGTTTTGAAGGATTGTTTCGTTTGTTTGTGAGAGAAAAGGAAAGAAAGAATTAGCCGTTTTGTTGTATAATAAGGCATGTAATTATATATATATATGTTGTGTTAAATTGTGAAATAGTTTTATTTTGATTCTTTTAAAAGGTTTTTTTTCTTCGAAAAATGCTAGTAATCCCAAGGATCATATCTAAGGTTCCAACCATGAAACTTTAGGCTTAAAATGCCTTTGTTCACTGGTCAAATTACCTAAACCACCTGTGTTTGGTGCACACCTGCATTTTGGTGCAGTTCTCCCTTCACATACCGAAACAAATTAAAAACAAGTAGAATCTTCCTTGCTTAAATTTTTCATCCCCAATAATCATCTTTCTTTCTCAAGTGTAACATAAGTTTTCATCCCAATAACCATCTTGAAAGATATCAAAGTTCTTTTTCTTTCTTCTTTTTCCGATTTCCAATTTTATTAATTCTCGATCACCATGTTTCATCCTGGTTCAACTTCCGCTTCAAACATTACCGGAAATACAGCGAATAAAGAGCATTCCAATGTTAGCGATAGAGAGAGAATAAAAAGTATATTTGCGATAATGCAAAATATACTTTTGGTTTTTCGAGGATTTATTGTTATTCTGATCAAGCCAATATACACCAACCATTTTGTTATATTTGGTTTACTCCACATTGGAATCATCTTTCATACATTGTTTTAATGGTCATCGTAGTGGCCCAACCTCAATCTAATGGATGTATTTTTGAATGTGTCATTATGATGATTGTAATTGTAGTTCATTGTTTCTTGGTTACTGCGGTCACTCACATCATAATCGGTATTCTATCCACTTTAATGTGGGTAGCGGGTATTTTTACTGTCTATACCATCTTAGAGGAGGATTTTTCAGAACAATTTAGTAAGTTTGCAAAGCTTTTCTCAAATCGAATTGATGGTTTTAGAGCGATATGGCGAGACATGTATTTACACAATCATTAAGCATATTTGGTATTTGGTGTGGTTTATTCTGATGATGGTGTGATTTTGTTCAATAATTCACTAAACTGGTACCGAAATGACCATAATCGAGTTAGCTTTCCAAAGAATCAAACCCCACTAAATTTGAAGTTACAGAGAGAGATTAATTACTGTTTTAGTGAAGGTCTGTCCAATTACTAATTCTGCAAAAATCTGCTTCTGACCTTCAAATTCAACATCGTCTCCCGAACGCACAGTAACTCCAAATTCGATGAAATTAAAACGCCAACAAGGGTAATTTCGTCAGCTTTCCACACATGTAAATACTATTCAAAACAGAGCTACATGGTGAGAGACATGACGAAAATACCAGTAGTAGATCCATACGATAATTAATTTGGACAGACCTTCACTAAAACGGTAATTAATCTCTCTCTGTAACTCCAAATTTAGTGGGGTTCGATTATGTGGAAAGCTAACTCGATTATGGTCATTTAGATATCATTTTGATGAATTATTGATCCATATTGAGTTTTGTACGAAGCTTTGTGGTAAATTGTGAAATAGTTTTTAAAAGATTTTTTTTTCTTCGAAATAAATCCAAAATTCCAAAAACTTTACCAATACAAATTAACTATCTTAATAAAACATACATAAAAGAGATTAAATACCTTTACATCATCATTGGAAACACCATAATCCAAATTAGATATATAGAGCTGGGTTCCAATTTCTTTGAAGGCGCACGACCACCTTGAGGAGTAAACGCCACCGCAGCCACATGTTGATCTCCATACAAATGATGCTGTCACGTCGTCTCTATCGCGTAAAACAAAAACAAATCAAATCCAAAGTAAAAATTAGGGTTTCGAAATCTAAAAATTAAAATTTTGAAGAAATAGATGAAAGAAAGTTACGTTAGCACCGGAGAAATTTTGAAGAATTAAAATTTAAAATTAGGGTTTCGAAATCTATAAATTAAAAATTAGGGAAAACAACAACGCTATCATCAGTCGCGTGCGAAAGCAGAGCGAAGAATGAAGAACGAAACACAATTCAGTGAGTAGTATTCAACAGTCGCAAGAAGGTTTCATGAGATTGATTAGAACAGAAATTGATTTGAGTAGTGATAAGTTTGGGTTTCAACGTTATTAGGTTTCAGAACTCGCGTACTGTGTGGGAGAGGAAATAAAAGGTTTCCGGATCCAGATGTTTTGTTGTTCTTAATGATATCATCGAGAGCGGCAGACATGGTTGAGAATTTGAGAGTTCAACGAGAGGGGAAGGGAGGAAGAAGAAGGATCGGAGAGTGGATTGAAGAACTGAAAGATTAGGGTTTTGAAGGATTGTTTCGTTTGTTTTTGAGAGAAAAAGAAAGAAAGAATTAGCCGTTTTGTTGTATAATAAGGCAAGTAATTAAACATACATACATATATATATATATATATATATATATATATATATATATATATATATATATATATATATATATATATATATATATATATATATATATATATATATATATATATATATATATATATATATATATATATATATATATATATATAGGATATTATGAGAATTGTATGTTTATATGAGAATGATGAGAATGATTTAGAGCCATTAGATTAAGATGTGTGGCTGAGATTAAAAGACAACCCATGTGCCTTGATGTAGTGTATCAACTAGAGACTGGGTTTTCATTTGTCCTTCACGCGAGTTTGCACGACAACAACCACAACCCTTCTTCTCACCCTTTGTTTTCCATACTCACCATCACAACCCTTTTGTCTTCTTCTCTATCCTTATGTTTATGTCAAGAAATTTTTGAGCAATCAATGTGTTCAATCAAATACAAATTCACGGCAGAAATTGTTTGTGCAACCTCCACCGACCGCCGCCGTCTCAAATTCATGACCGTCGGCGTCATCTGCCTTTGATTAAAAGAGTTTAATTTCTATCACATTAAAATAACCCATGCGTTTACGTCACGTTCATAGATTAGGTTTTTTTAATCCTAAATCCAAGATTTCAATTTGAAAGTGAATTCACAAGAAAAATAATTAAAAAGACAATCTTTATGGATAAAAAGGAATAAACAAATTTCAGATTTCAATTCGATTGAAGTGAATCGCAGGTTTCAATTCCATTGAAGCATTTCAAAGTAATTTTGAATTCTAATGTATTTGAGATTCACGTCGGAGAACGACGGAGAACCTGAGCATAAGCGAGAGAGCACACACACCCTATTCTCAAGCCGGCGAACGACGACAATAGAGGAGGATGTGCCGCCGTGCGTCGAGATACAGAGGAGGGCGGAGAGGCAAATGGATGGATGCAGGAAGATGAAACACGCAGAAGAAACAAGAGAGAGAAAGCGGAGTGACAAATGGATGGACTACAGTGTGACATGATACACTTTAAGTGTTTTAATCTCAACCTTTTATTTTAATCTAATGACTCTAAATCATTCTCATCATTCTCATATAAACATATCATTCTCATAATATACATCCTATATATATATATATATTTGTTGTGTTAAATTGTGAAATAGTTTTATTTTTATTTCTACCCCATACCCATATCCGCACTTTGAAAAAATACCCGTACCCATCTACATATCTACGTGGGTAACAATCTTTATACCCGTTTTCATACCCTATGGGTACCTAACTATCCATACCGGTACCTAAGTACCCATACCCGTTACCCGATTTTTTTTTACAATGTTGTCAACCGAGTGGCTTTTAATATATTAGGAATTTGTAAGAGAAGATTATGAACCGTCGATAAAATTTCCGATAAATTTAAACACGGTCAACTATACTGACCATGACATGGAAAAAAATGAATTGGGGGGATGAGAAAGCAAAGCAAGTATAGTATCCGAAATGCTTGCTTTCTCTTTTCTTTCATCTCTCACGCTTTCTCTCTTCTGTCCTGTAGCTATAGCTCTCTCTCTCTCTCTGTTTCTTTCTCTCTCTTCTCTCTCTCTCTCTGGCGCCATTCCCAGCACCTCACACCAGAGAGCGAGCGAGCGAGCGAGCCTGTCACAAAAACACCCTATTCTCCATTTTTACTCCAATCTTCAATTACCCCCAAATTTCAATTTTATTAATCAATTTTCACCCTTCAAACCCCAAACCCTAGCCCCCTTTTTCCATTCTCAAATGCCGCGTTTTTGCTGATTCTATATTCCTTCACGAAGAATCCTCTTCACAGGTTAATTAATTTCACTTTTCTCTTTCATTCCATCATCATAATCATCGTTATCATCTACGTCAACGTCAATAACGCGTTTTTCCAATTATTATTATTTATTTTAGAGCTAGGGTTAGGGATTTGACGCTAATGGAAGGGAACGGGGCATCATCGGCATCTTCTTCATCTTCCAATTCGAGAAGATATGGATTCCCGTCGGCAGCCAGCATAATTCAAGCACCGTTATCGGCGCTCCTGGAATACTCTGGTATGCTTCCCTCCAGGTCGAATCAGCATCAGCATCAGCATCAACCTAACCCTGATTCTGTTCCCAACAATGACGAGGTTTCGATTAGGATCATCGGTTCTACTGAGCAAGATAATCATAGGGAAGAAGACGCAATACCGTTGGTGGTTAATGATGGGGCTACGACAGCTGGGATGACGTCTTCCCCTTCACATGAGGATGTTGAGCGGACGGGGGGTGGAAATGTGGATGCAGAAGAGGGTGGTGGTGGTGGTGATGGTGCCAATGGGAGAGATTCTTCTTATCAGAGATATGATATTCAACATGCTGCTAGATGGATTGAGCAAGTCTTGCCCTTTTCTTTGCTTCTTTTGGTTGTCTTCATTCGCCAGCATTTGCAAGGTTCATTCTCAATTCCCAATTTCCATTTATTATAGTTATCACCATAAATGTAAACCAAACTACACAATTTGTTTTTTTTTGTTTTTTTAAAAGCTTTGATTTTTACCCTTGTTTTTTTTTATGTGAAAGAGCCTTAAAAGGGTATTTTTTGTTTTGTTGTTCTTTAAGTTTGATGATTTTTATTTATGCAGGGTTTTTTGTTACCATTTGGATTGCTGCTGTCCTTTTCAAGTCAAATGACATTCTGCGGAAACAAACGGCTTTGAAGGTATGATAGTTTGTGCTTCTGTGTTCTTTGCGCATGAGACGTGGAAAAAAATGTTGTTAATGTATGTAAAAATTGTGTTGTTTGATAAGCATTTTTTTTAAAAAAAATATTTTGGTGGTTGCAGGGAGAGAGGAAAATGCCTGTTTTGATTGGAATTTCTGTTGCTTTTGCACTTCATGTGGTTGGTGTTTATTGGTGGTATCAAAATGATGATCTAATGTATCCGTTAGTCATGCTTCCTCCCAAGGAGATACCACCTTTCTGGCATGCTATTTTTATCATCATGGTGAATGGTGTGTTTCTCCTTCCTAATTACTGGCTATGTTTCTCACTGCATATACTTGTATGCTTGTTTTTTGTTCTACTCCTGGGAATCTCGTGTTCTTTAGTTTTTCCTTGCAATTAACCTTCTGTTGAAAAAAAGTACAAATGTATCTTAGTCTTAAGTTTTCCTTTATAATAATTTTTCATTGATAAATGCAGAGGTGTTTGTACTTCTATTGTGTTGCTGCTGAACTTTTTTCTTCATGAGTGCTCAATTGATTCTTGTTTCTGAATGATTTTTTTTCCTAGTAGTGGTCACAGATGTTTAACAAAATGGATAATTTATATATTCGTTGTCCATCATTTTCTTGTAGCATGGTTTTTGCTTTGTTATAATTGCATTTATATATTCATTCCAGCCATTTCCAGTGATCTATTTTGGCTTGTTTAGCATGGAACTACTACTGTGTTTGGAAACTCTTAGAGGCTGCTCATTATGGAATTATTTATCCTTTGTTTGACATTCAATGGGCAGAGGATTAATTTCATTGATTTACAAATTGTATTTTAAAATTTCAGATACTTTGGCGCGCCAGGCTGCAATGGTATTGAAGTGTATATTGTTAATGTATTATAAGAATAGCAGAGGCCGCAATTATCGTAAGCAGGTGAGGTAATAAGTTATGGAGCACTAGGGAAATTTAATCCAAGTGTTTGATGTTTTGGGAATAGAAGAATATTTGAAGATGGCATTTTTTTTTTTTTTTTTAAGTTGATCTCTACTATTTCTTTTAAGATTTCCAAGAGTTTTGGGTTCTGGATCTGTGATTCTCTTTCGCATTACATTCTGATTGTACCATCATTCTTTCATCAGGGGCAAATGTTGACTTTAGTTGAATACCTCCTCCTGCTTTACCGAGCCTTGTTGCCAGCACCAGTTTGGTATCGTTTCTTCTTGAACAAAGAATATGGAAGCCTCTTTTCATCACTGATGACAGGATTGTATCTAACATTTAAGCTTACATCTGTTGTTGAAAAGGTCAGTTATTACTTATTCTTCCAAAATTTATGTTTTTATGTATGTAGCATGTGAAGAGTATCCTTCCAGCGCTCGCCTACTTTGAGGTTTTAGAAGAATTCAAGTTTTAATTCCCTTGCATTATCAGCTTTGGGACTCACCAAAAGTAGATAGTAGGGGTTTAAAATTAGTTGCCCTTGATGCCGAGTGTCAGGGAGAAAAAAGCTGTTAATGAGGGTCTCATTCACATGTATATGTATAAAATAATGCTTCTTATATTCATCTTTTTGGCAATGGGAATGCAACAATTGTAAATAAGATAAGGGCAATGTAATTTGAGTATCTCTCTAGAAGCTTGGGACTTTAATTTTTCAACTCCCATATACATCATTATAGGTTCCAGGAAATAAAAGAGCTTTTTCCAAATAAGTGAGAGAAGTTTGGGAGATCTTTTCTGTTTTGTTGTCTGTTAATTTACTCATTGTTTAATCATTTGTGGGGGAAGTCCTAATGATTAAAACTGTGATAAGTCATTTAAATGGATTGCAATGAAGTGCCCATTACTATTTTATATACATAATAAAACTAGTTTTTAATATACAATAAAAGTACTGTATGTGCAAAGCTTGGGTTGGTATCTGGTGGTTCTTCTCTTAACTGTGTAGTGGTGGTTTTCAGGTGCAATCTTTCTTTGCTTCAGTGAAAGCATTGTCACGTAAAGAAGTGCACTATGGGGCTTATGCAACATCAGAGCAGGTATTATGGAGGCCTTCAAATGGTCATTGATTTTGGTGTTGGCAAATCAATTGTTAAAGTTTCAATGTTCATCCATTATCTCTGCAAATTGCTGATCTTATTAAATGACAATTTGTTGATATTTGATCAGTTTGCTGACCTGTTGTTTTAGTGTTTTTTCCCCAATTTTGTTTGTCTGGTCATCTATACTCTTATAGAGAAGGAGTTCAATTAACTCCTCTCTGGTATGTACTATGTACTCTTTCATAAACCCTAGTATTTTTTTTGTTTAATTAATAACTATGACTGAAACGTGAAGCAAGAATTGTCATTCTGAACCATCAACAAATGTTCACCAGTCCACCATTGATGCATACTGTATGCTTGATAGAACATCTAATATTTTTTCTAACAACTGTAGTTTTAGGTTACTTTTATGGGTGGTGTTTTATTTTGTTCAGAACTATGCCATCACCATATAGTGAATTATCATTATTATTTGCTTTGAGTCTGCATTGTGGTGGGGTGCCTTTTGATGTCTGGTTGTAAAAAATACTTATTGAACATTATAATCCTATAACACAAGCAATATGAAGCCTTAGTTGTAGCTTTGGTTAGGGAAGATTTTTTTAACCAGTGTGTTCAATGTTTCATTGATTTGGCCTACTATTAAGCTGCTATATTTGCCAGTGTATTGACTCAGAATTGAGTATCATCATAATTATCCAATGAGCAGAGGAATGCTTTCATTTTGTCCAATGCTGAAGGATTGAAAACAAAAGTAGAAATTAACACTAGGAATTGTTGATTGCTTTGAAAGTTTCACAGTCCAGTTGATTATGAGATCTGATGTTTAGGCACTTATTGGTGTATGATGACTGATTTTAACCTGCTATATGCACTATGGTAGCAGCAAGTTGTTAATGCAAATAATTTGTCGGATTGCAGGTCATTGCAGCCGGTGATCTTTGTGCGATTTGTCAAGAGAAGATGCATGCTCCAATCTTACTTCGCTGTAAACACATTTTCTGTGAAGACTGTGTATCAGAGTGGTGAGACTTGCAAATTATTATTTTATATATCTTATTCTATACTATGATCTAATATTAATGAAGAAGTTTAAGTATTGATTATAGAAATTATATAAAGCAAATGCTCTTTTTGGTTGATTAGTTAATTAGGAGAAATTAATATTGACTTGATTTAACATGTATAGCTGTGAAAATGATACAGGATCTTAGGATATGATGTGACTTTGTGATCTTAGAAACTAGGATTTAAATTTAATATATTGGGGTAGATATGATCAACTCCCAGCTGATTACCATTATTTTAATTTGTAATCTTCTGATTTTCAAATGTAATTATGGGGTCAGCAGGTTTTGTGTTGCTCCCTGTTTATTACTATATTTTTTTTCATATGTATATTTGGGCTCCTGATTATCTTATTTGCTAGGTTTGAGAGGGAAAGGACCTGCCCATTGTGCAGGGCTTTGGTAAAACCTGCAGACCTCAGGTCATTTGGTGATGGCTCTACTAGTTTGTTTTTCCAGCTATTCTGAAATCATATATAGTACAAGCCAGGAAGTTTTTTCTGCTTTGAAGCTTTACTTTTGAAAGCAGCAATCCTGATCTATATACAATCAACACTTGTAAAATTCACTGGAGTCATTTTGGAGACACTCTGAGAAGATGAATGCAGCTAAATAGAATTTAACTGGTCACATATTATTCATACAATGTACTTGTAAGAGGTTAACTGTATTATATATGACCCTGTAAACTAGGAAGTCTATTGAATGTATAATTAAACGTGACTCTTCATCTGCAAGGAATGAAGATCTCTTTCTCCAAATTGCAGTCTGTCATATATATTGTGAATCAAATAGCAATTTTTGTTTGTTTTGAATTTCTCTAAATGTGGCTTGACACAAGAAGTGTTTGCTCCACTGTGGCAGGTTATGTTCAACAACCTCGCCTTTCAGTAAATTTAATAATTCTGTGACACTATTTTTTTTTGTGGAAATCTCTTGGGTCATATTGGAGTTTCTCAAAATTTAAACGTAGTATTGTGTGTTTTTTTTTTTTTTTTGTGTCTAGTAGCCTAGTGGTTAGACACCACAAATGAGGAAGTAGAGAATCTAAGGTTCAAACCCCGGTCCATCCAATAATGTCCCTACTCCCTAGTTCCTATCAATGGAGCTACTCTTACGGGACAAGTGTAGCATTGCGTCTTTAATATCTTGATTCAGGATTGGGTCTTTAGTATCTTGGTTCCCTTTTTAACTAGATTTAGAGTAAATAGAGATATAATGAAAGATTTGGAGTATCTAGATACTCTTGATCCTTAGATTTCTTATAAAATCACAATCAACTTAACCATGACCATTGGTCATTCGAATTTAGAAGTGAGTAGAAATTTGGTATTAACAACTTTATTCGCTCAAATTAGTTAAGGGGTTTAGTTTCCTCAAGCGAAACATATACAGGCAATAAAGGAATGACAGCAGTTATAAAGTATGAAGGACATGAAAATAGCTATTGTGAAATGTGAAGTATGCATAAAAGTATAGTTGAAACAACTGTAACTGTGATTTAATGTTTGTTTGTCTTTTTTTCCCTTCTTTTCTTTTTGATGAAGTAATGAAATTGATTTGGAATTTTACATAAATGCATTCTGAAGTAATAATTTGCTTCAGTCTGTCACATCCTTAAGCAGATCCTTAAGCAGATGACTAAGAAGACCTTGTGGTGTTCAGGTCAAGACAGATGGGAGACATCGAGCCGATATTTGAAGGGCGTGGTAAATTTAATTTTTCTATAATTTAATATACATTTAAAAAGTTAAATGAAGCTATAATATTTGTACTAGGCCATCCAACAAAATTTGATCAGCCAATACATTGAAAAAGTTAAAGAATTTTCCAAACCAAGCTCACCATGACAGGAAAGTTACACACAAAACAAATGTGTTTCAATCAAATACTCCCACCCTCTTAATTTCCCAGTCCTCACACTGCAATCAGGTAGAACAAATAAATGAACATATGTTAAAAGTCTTGCATATATTTCTTCAAACAAGAGAATCTGATCTAAGGCTACCCTATGAACAAAAAAAAAGTGATCATTTTGCATGCTGAGAAGGTGAGACAGTGGGAGGAGTGTCATTTTCATCTGATGTACTCTTATCATCTTCTTCTGGTACAGGAAACATTGCTTTTGTTGACTCTAGAACAACCTCGTCAGGCGATCTCGGTGATAATGCGTGTGGCGAGATAGATAGCACCCTAGTGATTCCATTGTCATCCATAGTGACTTCTTCCATTCCCTCATCAAGATACACCACATCCTGCATTGTCAGCTGATGGTATTCCACGATTTCCCTCAGAAAACGGTTTTCCCTTGAATATGTCTCATTCTCATTAGCCAAACGAGCCTTCTCAGCTAGAAGCGTCTCCAGTTGATTTCGAATCTGAAGAGAACGCAAATTTAGTCTTAAGGCAAAATTTCAAATAACAGCATCAGTAGTAATAATGATGTTTTATGCATATAAATGATGTTACTTGTATATATGCATAAAAAAATCAAATCACAATACTACAGGACATAATAACACGACACTTTCAAGTTTCAAATTTTGTTATGTCAATGTGAGTGCTTCTTTCTTTGGATTCTTAACACAAATTTCACATAGGTAAACAGAAAACTAATTAATACCAGATCATCGTCATTATGATTAAGTCCCTTATCGCTGCCTTCTCGTTCCCTGAGTAATTTATTTTCTTCTTCAAGTTGAGAACTTCGTGCTTTAGCAAATGCTAAATCTGCTTTAACGGTTTTTAGCTCGCGAAGAAGTAATTTTGCTTTTGCAGCTGTTGCCATTGCCACCTGCAACCAAAGCAAAAGGAAATGTTGCTTGTTTGATCACATGTGAAACCCTAAAAGTTAACTCAAATAAACAACCGTCATAAACTCAATTTTCTATTCACAATTACAATCAGAAAGAAAAGTTTAAACTAAGAGTCCTGTATCCAAATCAAGAAGTTATACACGTCGTACATAATTTTACAGTCATCTAATCATATTTCAATATCTTGTCGCATCATGTTATTGTTTCTTAAAACTTATTTATTATATGGTAAGTTTTTGCAGTGAGTGAAGTCTTGTAGAGAAATTTAATTCATGCATTTGTTCTAAACTTGATGTTTTTTTTAATAGTGGAATATTTGTATATGTGCCATTTGTAGACTGAATTTAAATTAATCACATGAAATGGAACTAAAAAAAGATTTAACTAACTCAAAATATATTAGCAATTCCAAAAGTTTTATAAGATGTTTTATCATGTGTGCCTTCACTACAAGGACTAGTGAGGCCGCAACCGTTTACACATGATAACACAGTTGGCACCTTACGTCGCGTGTTGCCTTGAGTTGTGTTTCATGGTGAGAAGGACCCTGCATCTGATCTGAAGCTTGGTATATGTCCTCAGGGCCATTTCCTTTTCGCCTGATTTGAGATCTCAGGTCTGCTGTCTTATTCTCCACAATTGTTTTACCTTCCTGAAGAAATCAAAGAAGTAACATTTAATTAAGAATGTGATGTATATACATTGTCTGAGGTGTCAAACATGTATCGTACGAGTGTTATTGATATATGAACATACCGAAATGCAGCAGTATCGGTGCTTTCATAATTACTAAAGGGAAGTATAATATATCCTTAGAGTTACCTCATAAGCCTTCTCAAAAGTGTCACCTAGTTGATTGAGAGAAGAAGAGATTGCATCCAAGCCCTTCCGAATTGAAGGATTGTCCATTCTTTTATTAGATTCAGGAGGCTTCATTAACCATACCAAAGCAAAAACTTACACAAATAAGTTGACTCCCATTCAACTGATAATGTAAATGACATACATATATTTATGCAGCATTATATTATATTATATGTCTGCATTGCATAGGACATAATATGTGAACAAGAGTTAGTAATTACCTGAGTTGAAATGGGGCTAGTAAAAGTATTAAATGAGTATGATTTGAGTGTTTGTGGCTTGGTGTCATGTTGTTGTAGACCTGAATTGTTTTCATCCAACATTGATTTTGCTTTATGAGCCAAAACACCCCAGAAACCAGACTTGTTATCATGTCCATAAGCATCAAAACTCTGCATCAATATATTGATTCAAGACATTACATTCAATCTTCGATCTATCTGTCTATCTATCTATCTATCTATCTATCTATCGGTCTATCTGCCTGTCTGTCTATTCACGTTAAATAACGATAATGTAAAGAAATGTCTATATTATTATCTGAAATTTTGTATACATGATCATCAACATGATTCAATAGTCAGATTGATTAATTTCATATTCTACCAAGAAAGTTATTAAAAATTTGAATATGCTAAGTTTAACACCTGATATCAATTCATGTATGTATGTATGAAGTATGGAGTTAATGAAGATTTTCCATGATAAGGTAAATGATGAAAAATATTTATAATTTGGTTACTTTTAAAGAAACAAAATTGAGGAGCGAATACCGTAGATCGTTGATAGTCAGGATGAGAGGGGTCCAAAGCGAAGGAAAGAGCGGGCTGATGACGAGCAGCAGAGGCTTTAATGGCTTGAACAGAGAGCGAAGAATTAGAAGAAGAGACAGAACCATTTTGAAGATCAGAATCTTTAGGATCATCCAATGATGAATGAAATTCTTCCTTGAATGTTGAAGCTCTTGATATGCCTTGTCTTCTTCTATACGCCATCTTCTCTTTTGCTTCCAAAACCTGCCTTAGAGAGAGAGAGAGAAAGAGAGATCACCAAAAACAACAAAGCAAAAGTGTTTGATTATCATTCAACTTCCACCTAACCAACTTTTTCCGTTTTTTTCGTTTTTTTAGGGGTCATGAAATGAAATATCAACCAAAATATGTATAAAGTACACATTAATTTGATATTAATGTAACTATATAAATATTAATTAATATAGTTGCTTCTTTAAGACAGATCATACACACACATCTACAACCAAAAGATATCCAAATTCCAAGCAAAGAGATTCATAGAAATGTAAATAACAAATGTAACTTTCAAATGTAACGATTACTATGTATATAAATTAAACTCTTAATAAATTTGTTAATCAATGAAAAAGTGTAGTTAACCAATAATTTACTTATTATTAACCATATATATATATATATATATATATATATATATATATATATATATATATATATATATATATATATATATATATAGTTATAGTTATTATAAATTGCGAAATGCAAGAGACAGCCTTCAAAAAAGTGATTTATATGCATAGCTAGCATTTCATGATAACCACGTTCACGCAAGGGCCACCCTTTCTTTTTCTTTTCATAATAATTCCATTTACATCATTATTTTTTTTGAATCACAAATTGAGAATTTGTCCATGTTTTTAGCTTTGGTGTGTGGATTGGATATTCTTTGTGCACAACTGTAAAGACTAATTTCTCGAGTATTATGAGACTCAAATGAATGATAAATTTTTCCTAAGAGTCTGCATGTCCAAACCCAGGAAAAAAAACCTCAAATATGATTTATCAGAAGAAAAAAATACTATCTTAAAAGGTTGCGTATCATTTTCTTTCTATTTCTCTATACAAATAATTATAGACAAGCATTACTTCCTAAAGAAAAAAATAAGGTAAAATTGATACAGATATTATTGACATTGTAATTATTAGCTCCCAATTTCGAGGTGAAGTTTGTTAAGCGTCAAACAAATATAGTTGTTCACACTTTAGCAAGGGCGACATATTCTAGGATTAGCTAGAAGACACTATATTTTCTAGTTTTTTTTGTTTTTTGGCTAATTGTTTTTTTTTAAGAAACTAAATTAGCCCAACCAAATTGGCGCCAGAGAGAATTTTATTATTATTATTTTTTTTGGCTAATTGTATTTTCTAGTTGATACCTCATTCTATTACAAAATTAACCGTTGCATTGAATTAATACTATAACATAGATCATATATATATATATATATAGTCAGGATCCGTTGACACCAACTAGTTTGACACCAAATGTTACACCTCTCAATAACGTTTTAACCGATATAAATTTTATAAAATCCACCGTTGGATTGAAAGTTTACATCATATAGATCATTTGTGTAAAATTTCAGACAAATCCAAAATCATTTGATATGCTATTGAGACACATAAAGATTAACGGCATTTAAAAAAAAATACAAAAACCGTTAATTTTGATGTATCTCAATAACATATCAAATGATTTTGGATTTATTTGAAATTTTACACAAATGATCTATATGATGTAAACTTTCAATCCAACGGTGGATTTTATAAAATTTATATCGGTTAAAACGTTATTGAGAGGTGTAACATTTGGTGTCAAACTAGTTGGTGTCAACGGATCCTGACTCATATATATATATATATATATATATATATAACATTAATCGAAAATTATTTGATACGTCAATGAAATACATTAACGTTTTACGAACATTCAAAAAATGAGTTAATTTTGATGTGTCTCATTGACATATCAAATATTTTCCGATTAATGTCATATTTTATAGACATGATCTATGTTATAATATCATTCAATTCAACGGTCAATTTTAAGTTTGACACAATGATGACTTCGACTTCATTTCAAATAAAATCCGCATTAGAAAAGGAAAAACATCGATGTGAAAATTTAAAATATAAACATTAACTTACAAATAAAGTGATTTTTGTGAATCGTTGATCGTGATTACGACTTCTCACTTGAGAGAAAAAAATTATCTTCTAACGGAGGAGAAAAAACTTGTGCTTAGATTATTTCAAATATATAAATTTATTTGTCTCGAATTTAATCGATATGAGTCTGTTTGATTCGTAAAAGATAATTAATATGTATATAATTTAGTGACAAGCATTGCTTAAGACAAAAAAAAAGCAGCATATCCAATGTTATTTTTGAGACGGATTCTAAAAGTGTGGTGGATGAAATCAATCATTTTCGTGGTGGTGGTGGAAGCTCTGAGTTTTGTTCTCTTATTTGTCATATTACTAGTATCCGGACCCGTGCCAAGCACGGGTAAAATGAGACTAAAAAATTAACATTTTAATATTAAAATTTTCATCATTCTGAAATAAAAAGGATGAAAAATGAAAAACTATAATATAAAAAAAGTAGGATCCCGTATTTGTCAAAAATAAAATAAATTAAGATCTCGTATTAATATATAAATATAGTCAATTAAAATAGTTTTAAAATCATTTACAATTCAATTAAAATTGTACCTCTGATTTTTTATTTTACCGAAAATTAAACGTACAATTTTAATATATTTCCCGCGTGAATCACAAAAAAAAAAAAAGAGTAGGCCCCGTATAAATTACAAAAAAATAAATCATGTCTCTTAATATATACGTAAAAATATAGACTCGTTTGTAAACTTTTTTAAAAAAAGCCCCCCAAACAAACAAAAAAAAGTTAAAATAATCTCATAATACCCATAGTAAAATAAATATGAAACAAAAATACCCTAAAAAAATTATTTGAATATATCTTGTATTAGTTAATTTAATTTCCACATCAATATCCTCCAAATAAAATAAATATAGAACATCGTATAAATTATTGGAAAAAAATATGTCTTTGTGTTAATATATGAATAAAAATAATGTATTTATTGTAATATATTTTTTTTGGTATTAAGTAGTATTAACACTCTTGTTCTCATGGAAGAATTCGCTGATAATTCACAGTTCGACTATCAGGTAAGTATAGCCCCAAAGTAATACATGTGCAAAAATATATGCGCATGTAAATTATAAATACAAAAGTCTCACGTAAATTATAAAATAAAAATAGATTTCCGTCTTAATATATGAATATAAATATATAATTTTCATATAAATCAACAAAAAAAAGTTATATATAAATAACAAAAAAAATGAACACAGACCCGATAAAAAATACAAAAAATAGATCAATGTATGAATATATGAGTAAAAATATAAAATCTCGTATAAATGTCTTAAAATAAATCGCCCAAGCAAACAGAAAAAGTTAAATTAATTTCATAATATCTAAAGTAAAATAACTATGAAAAAAATAGGAAAATGCTAACTTGTTCCCTTAAAATTAATGTAACACATATAATGATTTAAATAAAAAAATATTTTATTAAAATTCATGCGGTTAATTCAAGTTTAAATTTTCATAAATAAAATGCAGAAAAATTTATTATATAAAAAAAATGCACAAAATTGAAGAGAATATTTTGATATTTGGATTCTTTAACATGTACTCTAAGAATTAACATGACCCAAAAAATTAGTCACAAATTGCGGACATAATTTTTTATTATTTAATCATACACATTAATAGTCTAACTAATTTAATTGCGCGACATAATTTTTCTAATTTTGTGTTTTTAAGAGACTTGGGGTTGTTGTTGTTTAACTCTAGGAACACGATGTACTATGATGGGATCATCTTCTTCTACTTTTCTATTATATGACTTTATTGGACAGTGCAAGTGTTCCGATTTTAGCATATCTTATGCCTTTATTAATAAAACCACCTTATGTAATAAAAAATTATCATAAATAATGCATTCGACACAAACATTGAAATTAAAAAAAAAAGTTATATATGTCTACATCATAAATCAAATTACATTACACTGCAACAACTGAACATAAATCTCCAAAACGTAAAAGTAGCAAATTGAAAAGACAAACAAAACTAAAAAATGTAAAGAATTATTCTTCAATGTCTTAAACCCATGCCTTAGATGAGTCCGTCATCATTCTACCAAACAGATCTACATATAAAATAGATTTAAAAATTAAAATTAGTACCTTAATGATCAAAGTCATTATATTTGAAATAAAAAAAAAATTGCACATAGTTTGTGACAAAAGAAAGATATAATGAAATATGACAAACTTATAGTGTGTGAAAGAAGAAATAATTTTACTCAAACAATGTATTAATCTGCGTACATAAACGAATAGATCAAAATATCATTTTATGTTAGATGGAAGGAATATTATTTGATACATCACATATGAGATTACGATTGATTTTAAATTACGTCGGATAATTTTTTAATAACGATATCTCCATCATATCTGCAGATTATGGAAAAATAATTATTTCGAATATTTTTAAAATAAAGATGCAAATAATATTTGATGAAATTACTTACCAATAAAAAATCTAAGAACACATCTTAGTCCTTCTACAAAAGAAAAAATACAAAGAAAATGGTGAAAATATAACATACATGTGCAATATATAAAAATATTACATTGAAATGATATTGAAAAAGAAAAGTTTCCAACTTTAAAAATTAAGATAATGAAATAGAAAGTTTCGAACACTATATAAATTTCAGACGTATGATCCTACACATTTCAACCACAACAATTAGAAACACAATAGCTACACAAAAATGATATTCACATACCAAATTAAAATTCTTAACATATGAGATAAGTGAGATCTTTGCAATTTTCATATGCATCCCAACTACCATATATATATTTAGAAAATAGGTGAGTAATATGAATTTACGATAGAGAAATCGTTTACCACCCAAGCTTTTACTAATCCCTTAATTTTTGAAATTGCCTTAATTTATGAGGTTCATTCTATATTTAACATTTCCAAAAATATATTGCATTACCATATTTTCCAACTATTTTAAATATACTACGGTCAATAATTATATACTACTGCGGTCAATTTTTTTTTAATGTATTCAGAAAAAGAAATTAGTGTTGCTATAATTATTTATAAAAAATATTTCATTTAAAAAAAATATTTCGATTTAATGTACCTATAGTTTTTTAAAAAATAAAATTATTAAAAAGCTTTTATTTACAATATAAAAATTAAAAACCTTTTCCTTACAATATAAAAAAATCATTTAGATAAATACTTCTTTTAATTAGTTTTTTTATTTTATGTCAAAGATTAATACAAAATTATTTAGAGGATTTTATTTTATTCTTTGAATTCGAATTTACTATAATTATAGAGATTGATATTTCCATTTTTATTAAACAAAACGTGTGGCTAATTTACGCTCAAATAAATATATTTCAATTTCAAATTCATTTTTTTTATTTGCTGAAAAAAATGAGCTAGTAAACATTTATTAGAATTAGAATTCTTTGAATTGTTGCCTTATATGATTTTAATTCATTCTATTTTACTGATGAGTGAATCAATTAATTAATATCAATCAATTAATTGATATTATGAATATAGAAATGAAAAATGTATTTGCATTAAAAATATGCTAAAAACGTATTTGCTTTAATTGGTTTAATAATCGTATTAATAGAAATTAATAGAAAATATGCTAAAAATATATTTGTAGTACAAATAAGCTAGTGCAACATAATGATATACATGGTAGTGCCAAAATAGCCTGTAGTACAATTTTTTTTGTTGCATTATAAATAAGTATAGTTTTTTTTTTTTTGTGTATGTCAATTTTCATGACTTGTTATTTGGTCTATTTATAAAATTAAAAAATACAGCATGTTTTAAAAAAATAAAATAAGGTTCTTTATTTTAATTTTTTTTTTAAAAAAAGTTCCTTATGTTTGAAAGCTTTGAAATTCGTCCAAAAAAGAAATTTGGAATTTTAATTTGAAATACAAATAAATTTGAAAATTGGAAGGAAAAGGCATATGAGGCGTGGCCCAAATACTCTATGTTTCTAGAATTAATTACTTATTATTAGACATGAGTACAAAAAGAGAATGCATCAATTATATTTCAAAATTATAGAAGGTCATTTGTGTAAAGATAATTTGAAATTATTGGCAATTATTATAGATAAATGAATTAATTGTCAAATGCATTAGAGAATAGAATGCATGAGAAGCAAATATTTTATAGGAGAGAGAAAGATGAATAGGTCTGACTTTATTCATATTATAGATTATAGATGAATTATCATATGCATTTTTAAAATTAAACCATATAAAGAAATTCTTAAGTAAGACCCATCTAAGTATTAAAATAAAACCATATTCTATATTTTGAAATTTTTTGATAAATTATCGAATAAAATTTAAAGAACTTTGAAATAGCATTTATTAGTATGCTACAACAAAGATTATCTTTTATTTCCTAATTTTTGTTTTCATTGTTTGTATATTTTTACTGTACATTGTTTTATATCTTTTTGGTAAACCAAAGGTATCCTCCATGCCCAACTGTGGAGACTAATTCTCTCGAGATAACTGAGATCCATTTAAGAGATCGACCTCTCTCGACATTATTTTATATTTGATTGTTGACAAATATCTAAATATAATTTAAATATGTAATTTTTTTATATATATGTAACTATTAAGAACCATGTCAAAAAAAAACTATTAAGATATATAAATGGGACACGAAAAAAGAATCTGACTAAATAAAGGAATAAATTACTTGTACCAGAAAAAAAAAAAAAAAAACTATTCATGTAAAAAAGAATAACTAAATAAGGAAGAAATTTCTACCAAAAAAATAAAATAAGAAAGAAACAACAAAATTGTGGCCCACGTGATAATATTATTTTGATTACTTTTATCAAATATCAATTTTACATATCAATTTTTTTTACAGTTATTTTACATATAAATAATAACACATATAGTTTAAATTCTATCACGAACACAATCCTTCCACCACAATTCTTCTAACAATAACTGAGGTTAAGTCTTTAGTTGTTGCCAATGTTATGAGAGTTTCTCTTTACTGTTTGATCTCCGTATCATCTTCTTTTGGATCTTTTGGCCCTTTTAAATTTCAAAAAAAAAAAAGAGCAAAACAAAATCAGTTGAACCCTTTGACTCAAATGTTCACACATCAAAAGGTAAATAGATTAAAAACAAAATAGAGGAAAAACTGACGAATAATTGTTGCGTTTAAGAATTATAATTTATTGATTACAAAGCTAACCTGATATTTTACATGTTTCTCCCATAATAAAATGCTAGCTTCCTTTCACCCATACTACACTTAAAAATCAAATATCAAATATAAAATTAAAATAGATTATTGAACAGGACTTGTACACTTGATTTAAAAAAACGCAAAAATATCAAATACATAAAAAAAAAAAAGGGAGTTTGGTTGAAAAAAACTTACATTCTTGTACATCATTTCCATTTCAATGGAAAATGATAATTTTCAAGAATCAAGATCTTTGACGTACCACAAATGCACGACACGAACCATCAGGTTCCAGCTCTCTTTCAAAGCATTGATCGAAGCAATAGAATCATATGATGAAGCCATGATATATTGTAAATAAGGTTGATGATGCAAAAATATTATATGCTTGTTTTGATCTTGATGAATATAAACTTGTTATAGACAGTCTATTTATAGGTGTAAAGCTCTCAAATAATATGTTTAATGGTTTATGCGTGTTTTATATTTTTAAGTCGTAATCTTCAAAATTTAATTTCAACCAAAAATACATGAAACCGACATTATAGTGTAATTATGAAAATCGTATAAATTAGGTGGCATTATTATGAGAATGAATATTGTGATATCATATACACTCATATACACTACATAACTACATAAATATAAAAATATGATTGTGTAATAAATTAATTCCATATTTATTAATAGCACAATGATTGTTTTGTTTATTTTGTTTTTGATGTGTATTATATAAAAAATATAAATTAAAATTAGTAAATTACGTGTTTACAAAAAATTCTGAATTTTGGTTTTAAAAAAATAAATTAAATAATTAGTAAAATTCGTTTTATAATAATAAAATTAAAAAAATAAAATAAACAAAACAGCCGGATTGATTATAGAAAACTATCATATAAGGCATTACTTTATGAGTTTATAAATCATCCCCGTTTTATAATAATGATCTTATGATAATTTAGATGCCTTAATTTATTTGTTTCTTTTGTTATAGTGAGTTGATGGCATTTGACAAAAATAATTTGTGACTACCTTAGGAAGAAAATGATTGAATATTGTAAAAAAAAAAAAATCTGTACGTAAATTTTTTTAACTTTCTATGTTAAAAATCATTTTAATATATTATATTTAAAATATGAGTATATATATTTATTTTTGTGACAAAAAATGTATATCACATTAAAAAAAAATTAAAAATAATTGTTGACTTAATATGTATATCACATTTGACAAAAATAATTCGTGACAAAAAATTAATATCACATTAAATATTTATTTTGATGATACTACCTTAATAGCAGTAACTAATTGATGCTTATCCTTAATTTTTTTTTTGATAAGAATGATACTACCTTAATTAGTAACCTTGTTTGTCTTGATTTTAAATAATTGTACATGATTTCCTACCTTGAAAACAAAAACAGAAACTTTTGATATTTCTTTTTTTATCCAAAAGTATCATTGTGATATTTCAACATTAAATGTGGGGAATGAGGTTGAATGAGGAGAGGAGAGAGAAAGGGAAATAAGTCTGGCTTTTTACATATTATAGATTAATATGTTATCTTGTAACCCAAACTTGGTTATGTTTATTAAGCGACAAACAAACATGATAGCTTATACTCTTGCTAGGGCGGTCATTTCCTGGCCTAACCGCTGTATCATTGAGACATTATCACTTTGTATTAGTCCTTTATTGAATAATGAAATAATATAAGTTTTTGTTTGTAAAAAAAAAAAAAAAGACAAAAAAAAAAACATAAGTTACACAAATCCGGAAACGTCGTCGTGCAGTGTGGTCTGTTGACGAGACAGAGTCGCCGGCTAAGGATGTTTTGATACAAAAAGCTTCTTCCTTCGACTCATTCAATTTTTCGATTTCTTAATTTCATATTTTTCTGGATCCTTCAAATCTGATCTAACCCTCTCTCAGGTAATTTTCTCTCTTCAATTTTTATTTTTTTATTTTTTTATACTTTTCACTTCAATACTCAATTTTCATTTTACTGTTAAAAATTCATACTTTACTCCATTTCCTCATGCCCACATTCTCATTCATGCTTTTCATCATCTGGGTATCTCTTAGTTGTACTTATTTTGTTGTGCTTGCTATCACATTTGTTACTTTGATTAATCACATTTTTTGCTGAGAAGTTATATACTTTTCACTGACACATTTTGTTGTGCTTTTGTTTTGTCTGATTTTAAGAATAGATTGTTTCTGGTGGTAAGTGTTATGGAGCACATACGCATACACCAGACAAAACACTGACACTGATTATAATTTAAGAAAATGAAAGTGATTGAATGTAACTACTTGTGTCAGGGTCGTATCTGGTGTCTGGTGTCTGTTATTGAAACACTAATACTAGACACACTTTCAATCTAAAGTGTCGGTGCTACTACGTAGGTGTTACTGTTATACCTTTTCCTGCTTGATTTGAGTGTTTTGTTATTAACTATTTTTCTGACTTGGGGAATTGTCTTTATTTTAGTACATTATATTGCTGTTTTGTGGTAATTTGGGATTTGTTTGGTTTCAGATAGATGGCTGCAAATTCTGATAATATCTTGTCCTTGTCATTGCGGCCTACTTCAGAGGTTGATGGTGGCAATGATTCTCGCCGAGTTGCAGTGTGTTCTCTTTGCCGCAAGGCCTTATCACCTGATGATGAGATAACAGGCGATCTTTCCACTGGTGGTGTATGCGGTGATTGTAAATTTTTATTGCTTGAAGACTTTGGGAATCACACCCTTACACAAAGCTCTCGAAGGAGGCTTAGAGGAAGATTGAGACATGGTAGTTCTGAATCAGTTGAGAACCCTACATCTGTAGATGAAGATCAATTTGTAGATGGTGATAACCCTGCATGGTCATTGCAATATGCTAGTGCAAATACGACTCCTAGTGGGTCTAGAAGCTGGAGGCATGCTCTCTCAGATACTGACAGTGATGGTTTTGATAATTGGCATTCTCTTCATGGTGAAAACGAATTTGGTAATTGGTCTCCTCTTTATGGTGAAAATGAATCAAGTTCGAGTTTTATACCGTATAGGATTCCTCGCAGTGAGACTGATTCTTTTTCTTTCAGTGCTTATGGAGGTGAGTCAGATATCTCTGTGGATAGACAGAGTTTTGTAGGCACTGGAATTTTTAATTTACCTGATGAGGGAGATGAGTTTGATAGTGACACTGACATAGATCCAATGCATGCTGGCATTGGCCATTGGAATTCGGATGATACACAAGATAATGACGAAGAAGAGGAGGATGAGGACGATGAAGACGAGGGGGAAAGAGAACTACCTGAAGTAGAAGCTGCTACTGAACCTGAGGGAATATTTAGCCAGATAATCAGAGAAACTTGGTTAGCTTTGGACGATGCTGATTTACCTCATGGATCTGATTTTGGAGATTTCCTCGATACTAGACGCTTCGATGATCTGCTTGATCATCTTGCTCAAAATGACAGCTCAAGACGAGGAGCACCTCCTGCTGCTGCGTCATTTGTGAATAATCTTCCTTGTGTAGTCATTAGCAAGGAACACGAGAAGCACGATGAACTAGTTTGTGCCATCTGCAAGGATGTATTGGCCCTTGGCACTAAAGTAAATCAACTTCCATGTTCTCACCTTTACCATTCTCATTGCATTTTGCCGTGGTTGAAGACACGTAATTCATGCCCTCTTTGTCGTTTTGAGCTTCCAACCGATGATAAGGATTACGAAGAGGGAAAACAGACCACTGATGGTAGAAATGTGATCTATGAGAGACATCAACTAAATGTTATGGATGATAGTTTCTCTGATATTTCTGATGGAGCTGAAGCGGGTGAAGAAGATGGTATCACTACTCATGATACCGCAGATTCTTCTGCAATAAGAGGTGGCAGAGGAAGATGGTTGTTTCTTGCTGCAGCTCCAATTGTTAGTCTAGTAGGAATGGTTATTGTACTGTGGTTAGGTAGGAACTCTCAAATTGAAGGGACTAGACATTCGAGTGCTCACTATTTGTCTGCGCAAAATCAGCACGGTGTTCGTGTTTATGGTTCTCAAAACCAAAGGGAGAGTAGAAGCAGAAGATGGTGGTGTCCATTCTAAGTGCTTATCAAATTCTTTATCAATAATGCATTTTGTAATAGCCAATATGTTTGATGTGGCTTTTATGATCACTAATTTAAAAAATAATGTGTAAATTTAAGTTTGTAAACTACCTGATTGTGCTTCAAGGAACTGATGCCTGAATATTTGACAATCAATTCTTTGATGTTTTTCTGTTTTAGACTGAATTTATTAAAGATGATTTTACTGTGAATTTTCTACATTTGCAGCCAGGTCATATATATATATATATAAAAAGCCAGGTTATATAAATTTTACAAATTTTCAGGATACAACTCCACATAGTTGCAGTCTTGGGGTGGATTAATTCTAATGAATTTGAATTTGATTCTTGTAAAATAAAGAGAGTCAACCAATCATGTTGGTCCAGTGGATTGGTGATTGCTGCTGAACTTGGTAAGGAGGACCACGGTTCGATCCCCCGTAACTACGTTTGAGAGGTGGCTGGAACCACTTGATGTCAGAACTGACCTCCGAACCAGATTACGCGATCCAATGAGCCGGATACTGAAAACCAAAAAATAAAATAAAATAAAGAGAGTCAGTAGTAGTTTATGATTGATTTAAACACTCAACATATTTTTTTGACAAAAAAATAAATTAACATTACACTGTTCAATAACTTATGCATGGTACAGGTAGGTATGTGTAGTATTTGAAACATTGTGAGGGATGAGCTTGGACATTTTTTCCCTTCTTTTTTCTCCGGAGGTAATCTTATTTGAATCACAATCAAATACCCCTCATTCATTTTTAAGCGTCGTCTGAGAATCGTGCGTACTATTCATATAACTTACTTTGACCATTTTTGTTATTGATATATAAAAATAAATGTTAGCGTATAAGATATTGTTCAATTTATCTCATATTTTCAAAATATAAAATTTTCATAATTTTTTATAATATACAATTAAAAATTTTAATGATTACATTCTGTAATAAATTTTTTATAATTGTTTCAACTAATTAAAACTATAATCTCCTTTGCTTTTTTTTTTAATCAAACTATAATCTCCTTTGCTTTTTTTTTTAATCAAACTATAATCTCCTTTTCAAAAATTTATTTATAAATTTTTCTTTTTTTTTGGTACGTAGATAAAACGACAAACCATTAAAAACTAACACTTTGAAGGGATCCCTGGTTCAAAAAAAAAAAAACACTTTGAAGGGATCCCAGTATGACATCCAACCTAATAATTTCGACATTTCTATTGGTTGAGTTAAAATTTATGGATAAAAAGTAAGGGTATAGGTTTAACTCGTAAGTAGGCAATACGTAAGCATGTAAGCACTATTTGAGTTTTGAAGTTTTCTCCGACTTTGATGAGTTCCAAGACCCAACTCACATAACTATTTTATCTAAGAAAGAAGAGAAATTGTCTTGATGTTGAGGTTGTCAAGATTTTTTTTAGTAAAAAAGTGCAATAAACATATAACAAATTAAGACATCCAACTAAATTGACAATCATTGGCCACCATCATTTACAACACTTCAAAAACATTAGTAAAAAAAAAAAGCTATAAAAGCATTTTGGGGGGAGTAGGCTAAAGTCCAAGTCAACATAACCAAATGAATTCGGCATTTGTCTCATAAAAATCTTGTCAAAAAAATAAAAAATCAAAAGAATAAAACTTAACAAGAGAAAAAGAGTACAGAACAACGAACATGAACAATAACAACAGGCAACAGAGGATATTTGACGAGAATGGATTCTCTCAATTACTTGAGGGAAATAGTTGAATCTTAGCCATTAATTTACGAGGAGTAAGAAAAAAAAAAGAGGAAAAATGTGAATTAAAAGGTAGAGATTGAAAAAATTGAGGAAAATAAAATTGAGAGAATCCATTCTCGTAAAAAACATCAATTAAATCTAAATTTAGTAAATCCTAATCTATTTCGATTTAAAAATTTAAGATGCAAATTTGCCATTAGTGGAGATATTCTAGCTTCATTCAAAGAGAAATAACCTCCAAACTTTCAAAGATGTTATATTATATCTATGACTTTAATAAAATCCAAAAGAAATATCTATGACTTTAATTTTCTATAATGTCAATGTAAACCGTTTTATAGTGTCGGTCATCACAATCAATCTGTATAACTTTAAAAGTGGTTAAGATAAAAGCTAAATGTTTTATTATTAGTATTTTTTTTTTTACAATGTCAATGTATATGAATTAAGGCCTTAATAGATGTTTCTTTTACAAGTAATTTAATGGTTAAAATTCACCTCTTAAGGTAAATAAGTGAAAGATCATGAATTCGAATCTCGTCCTACGTATAAAATGCAATAATATCCATACCAATTAAGCTATACTTACGGGGATAGACCTTACATTTTACTCCAATAACATGGTTTAATTTATTTATTTTATAAGTTCCATATATTTATATGAACTCATTATTATATTAAATAATTTTGAGTATCTTCTAGTGCAAAATAAACTGTAGAAGCATATTTATTTGGACAACCGTACTTGTCACGACTTTTGTTTTTCTCTAGCCACCTACCTGTCTTTCTATTTTTCAAAAGAGTAGGAATCACATTTAGTGACAATCATGTAGACTTTGTTCATGCTTAGCATGTGAAGGTATTTATTGATGTTTCGTTTTGTCTATGCAAATACTCCCTCCGGTCCTTATTATAAGGAACACTTTGGAAAAAACACACATACCAAGAAACCTTATCTTTCTTAATAAAAATTCTAAAATTTTACAATTTATTCCAAAACTAACCTTGGTGTATTAATTTATCCTTAGGGAATATATCACTCTAATTAATGCATAACTTTGGAATGAATACAATTTAATAAGGGTAAAAATGGAATTGTAAGAATAAATTTAATGATTGTTTCTTATAAAAAGGACCAAATTTTTTTTCCAAATTGTTCCTTATAAAAAGGACCGGAGGGAGTAATAGAATTGAGGAATATAATGCTAGAGAATGGGTCCTCCAAAATAGTTTGGTAAAGCGATAATTACCTAGGTTCAATAAGACATTTTTAGATCATATATCTCTAACCATAGTAGAGGGTGTGGCTTAGTAACGATCTAACCGATCTAAGATAGACTCTCGCACATCGTTAGATTTTTGAATCAAATTGAATCTTAAAAAATTGGCTTTGTAAGATAAAAATTGTTTAAACAATGTAGATCATCTCTAATGAGTAGACAGCAGAAATCAAGAAAAACAGATAGTTACACTATATCAGATATTGGTGTTTCTCCACTAATCTAAATTTCAAAGTGAAAAAATGAATGATACATATCAACATTATTGCATCAACATGATATCTATTAATCTATATGCAGTCTCAGAAGAGTATGCTGAGGTATAGAACAATCCATCCAGCCATTGATATTACAGCAAAGATATGTACCCAGAATAAGACAGCAGCTGCTTCCCTTCCACACCCTCTTAAGTTAGCAACAGCACCTGTGAACAAGTAAAACATTATATGTTAATAATAACAATCTTGTTTACAAATAAAAGAATTTCCTTAGAGTAACTTGAGATTAAGGCACTGTTCGGCAAGGCTTCCTAAACTGCTAGATTATAGTTTTTTTTCACTAGCTAATAATGTTTTTTGAGATGCTACTACAAGTAACATTGCTACTACCGGTGAGTCGGTGACTGTGAGAGCTAGGACGAGGGCACGTGTGTATACCTGAAAGGACAGATGTTGGCATTGAATGCTGAAGTAGTAGGACAAATCGAAACATCTTATCATCCGCAGGAAGAAAACCGAGCTTGTCAGCCAACGTCACGATGCCGAGTCCAACAGGAGGTACTAAAACTAACCGCGCGAAAACAATAGCAGCAGTTGTTCGAAAACCAAGTTTTGAACTTCCAGGTCCTGCAACCAAGACAAAAAGCAAACCTTGATTCCGTTAGTTGTTTCAGTCAAAAGATTTAAAAAATAATGAGAGCACTATGAAATGAACTTACCATCGATAAGGTTGCCTCCCAATGCCAACAGAATGCAAGGAATCATGGCCTCCCTGATTATAAAAAAAACATTTAGACATTATCGTCTATAATAGCTCCATAAGTATCACACAATGACTTCTGACGATAAATAATAATTTGTTATGACTATTATAGAACTAAGAGACTATGGTTCAGTTCCATATTAATTAATACATACTTTTGAAGTTTATATGTTTAATGTTTATAATCAAAATTGAATGTTTTCTTCGAAATATTTTTATTTTTAGAAGATATTTTTTTGAAAGAAACTAGGAAGAGCAAGAGAAAAAAGTTAAGATAGTTTCTTCTAAACCAATAGAAGGACAGAAAGAAAACTTTAATAGGCATACCCAAGAATCATGCAACTGTCAGTGAAGAAGAACAGAGGAGCTTCGGGCGTAAAGATCAGTTTCTTCAGAAACGGAACTGCACCAAGTGTCATGGCTAGAATCTGCAAAACATGTGTAAACACTCGATCAAGATCAACACCAACTCTTTAATATATTAGTTAACATGACGAAACCGATCTATTCATCAAAATACCAGTGGTTCACAAACATTACTTCCACTTCAACACATTTATATATGGATTCAATAAGGAGAAACTTACCGATGCAATGATAGGGGGTTGAAGAATTTGCTTAAGCTTCAACTTATCATATAAGAATCCTAGTAGAAGTTTAATCTGCATCAACAAACATATCGTAAGCATGAGATACAAATGAGATAATCAAACCAGCCCCTCAATAGAACTTTAAGTGCATAAATATAAAAATTAAACCGTAAACAATAGTTCAGAAGCCAAATAAAGATATTTTGGAAGTTGGACTTGAAGGACCAAAGAAAGAAAATTCAAATTGAAATATATGTCCATTTAAACTTGAGAACATAATTGTGAAATTAACATGAAGTTGTATAAAATGTAAATTTTACACAAATCTAGTTCATCAAATCATGTGAAAAAATTAAAAGAAAATTGCACCTGCATTTAAATTCAATCTCACCTTTGACTTCCCTGAAGCACTTGAAACTACTAAATTGTCCTCCTCCTCCCCCTCCTCCCGAGCAAGCAGTGGAGCTTGTTCCGTTGAACCATCAACCTTTGTAGAACTCTTTAGAGGAAGCCTTTCATGATCAATGTCAAAAGTTCCCTCTGGAGGAGGTGCCAACATATTAAATACATAGGTGTAAAGGATGATAGCACCAACCTAAGACAAAAGAGAATTAATATCTCACAATCAGTACTACGTTTTTTTGTTTCAATGAGAGTACGATCTCTAGAACAACATAAATACATGAACTAGTCTAAACTATAACAAAGACCGTAAAGTAAAGAGCCTTTAAACTGAAAATTGCTTCGCAAGTGAATGAATTATAAGTCAAGGAACAATAGCGACTTTAGTGACACTATAGCATAGTGTAACTTTAACAACCAGTTATTGTTTTGCAATATGTGATGTACTAATACAAAGTGTTGTCACTTGTCAAACAGCGGCTATCGTAGCACTAACAGCACCGTAGAATAGCAGAATTTGAACAAACAGCTTTTTTCCACGATCTACAATTGACAACACTGCATGATATATTATCAACTAAAATACGATGTAGTGGTCTACCAGATATCTAGAACTTACCCATTGGCCAAATGATATATAAGCAGTTCCATCCGTGCTACATTTAAGTGAGTCTCCGAAGGGATTGTTTTGGTCTCGACATAAAGCACCAATCAGGACAAGGGGCACATTCCCAATATTCCCTGTAAAGAAATTTGCCATGATATGATTCAAGACAAGGTAAAAGTAAAACAAACACATAATGGAACACAAATACAAAACATCTGTATTTTTCTTCTTTTTGAATTGAATTAAGTCAATCTCATATCATGTTGCATTCAATTCAATAATTTATAGATGGTAACCAAATCAAAGTATCAAATAAAAGAAAATCAAGTTTGATTGTATTACCGATTCCAATATGAATAATTGTGAACTTGAAGAAAGGGTATGGTGGGCGAACAATAGAGGCAACAATAAAACCAATGATTGATCCTACTATTGAACTCAAAACAACATTCACAGGAATAAACCACCTGCAAAATAATGAAATATCAATCAATTGGTGTCAAAATATGATTTTTTTTAAAATTCAGCAAATTCATTATGCTGCAGCATTAAGGTTTTTAATGCCTATGCAATAGCAATGCCAGCATAATTGTATTGCAATAGCTGTATTTGACTGTAATTCTCCGCAATACCAAAAATCACAAAATTCGACCTAAATTCTCAGCAATATCAGAGATCACAACCCAAATTTAAAAGATTTGGTGTGTAAATCATCATAATTACAAGTTTTTACAAGTATAATAATTAAGATTCAATTCAAATACACCGTCAACGTAAATATTTTTACACCGTCAATTAATCATAATCATCAGATCATTCAAAACTTTTGACTTTCAAACATAACTACTTAAATCAGTCATATAATTGATCATGATTTGTTGACAGTGTAAAACTTTTTACACCGACAGTGTATGAAAACTAAACTAGTAATTAACAGCACATACCAGTCAAGCATCTTTTCCAAAGTAACAGCTTGTCCTAACTGAGAGAATATCAAACAAGGTAGCAAAAGTGAAAAAACCAACTGCAAAAAACAAAAAAAGTGAATCATTGAATAAGTTAAAAAAATAATCAATTTTCATTAGAGAACAAAACACATGAACAGATAGATTATAAAGATACATACACCATTCAAAAGCCTTCTTCCAGAAGCAGGTAAAATATTAACATACTTAGAAGCCATAAGAAGACCTAAAGAACACATAGTGAAAACTTTAACTATTGGCAAAACCGCAATTTTGATTGAACCTAACAATGATTGTCCTCCTGGACTCTGATTCTCAATAGCCATCAATAATCTCTCCATCGATGACATCAATACGTCGTCGTTTCCTCTGTGCAGTTCTTCTGAAACTGCACAGAATTATATCAACCTTCAAATAATTAGAATGTTTGACCATTAGATAAACACACAAAAAAATCACAAACCATAAAAAAAAAAAAAAAAAAAGTAAATTAAACGCGTACGTACAAAAAAAAAAAACTGTAGAAGATCCTGGTCAGTGTTTGATTCAAGAGAAATTGTTTTGTTTGAGAGAGTGAGAGTGAGAGAGAGAGAAAACAAAAATCAAAACGATCTTAAATTAAGCTTAAATTAAGGTTTATATAATGTAGGTTGAGGTGTTTAAAAAGTGACACGTGGCTTGACGGCAATGGCACGTGACGGCATATGAATAGGATTCATTTTCAGTTCTTTTTTGATTCCACGCAAATAAGAAAACGCAACAAACAATAATGGAACAACTGTACGTATTGTTTTTAGAGTTTAATTGTTGTGCACCGTCGGTGTAAATCTTTTTTACACATACATTCAATGACGCGTTGCCACATCATTTAATAAATGTGACACATCATGTGTTTTTAATGACCATACATGATGTGTCGGTATATTATTGGACGCATGTGCAAAATAACTTTACACCGACGGTGCATATAAATTAAATTCTTGTTTTTATGATTTTTTTTGGAGTACTTTTGTTTTTTTGTTTTGTTTTTGTTTTAATTAATTAAATCTAAATCTAAATCTCATCTTATGTAAAGCTAACCAACCAACTATCTTCGTCACATGAATGAGACTGGTAGTTACAAACACACGCCAAAGTAACAATTTATCCGTAAAAAGGTATTTGATAAATATAATTTTTTGTTTTTTTTACTGTCTTTCTACTTTTGTTTATTATTTTTTTGGATTGGGTTAAAATCATATTTCATCCGCCACTCTTTTTATTAGAAAATTCTAGGTGCATTCTTTTAGCTACTTTTCATATATTTCTTAACACAACCGATTATAATTTTTTGTTTTTGTTTTACAAAACCAATTATAATTTTTGTTATCATCTACTCTAATATTTGAATTTAAAATTGAATATTAAAATCAACTAGCGTCAAATTTATTAATTTATTCTTGTTATCAACTTTGTATTCTTTATTGTAATTTCATTAAAAAAATATAAAAAGAATATATGATAAATACAATAAAAAGATGATATACTTAAAAAGAGTAACAAAACAAATTATGAATAAGAATAAAACAGAACAATCTGTACACATAAAAGTAGCAACAAAACATATTAATACGAACAAACAAACTTAAACAAGAAAAGAAACATACAATATTACTATCAAGTTTGCTATTAACCACTAATAATCTATACATCTATACCTATATATAAAGAGGATACAAAATATTTTGGTGTGGACTTTTCATAATACCAACAATACCCTTGATTTTTATTTAGCAACAAAAATCTTTTATGAAAAAAACTCACCCATAACATAAGACATTTTTTTTAGCAGCAAAAATCGTTTATTAACAAACTCACCGTAACATAATAGATGTTTTTTTTATTTTTATATAAGTTTGCACAATCAAATTCCTTTCTTTATAGATGCGTGTAATCAATAAATTCATGGATCTCAACTTCACATGATAGCTAAACCAATTGTTTCTTAAGGACCAAGGAATCATAAAGTGATTTTTGAAAGTCATCACTACTAAGGAAGAGTCAGACTCAATCCAAAGGTTAGTCCAATTGTTTTGGGCAACAATTTCAATTTCTCTAAGCACTCCACAAATTTGAATAGGGTTTGAAACAAGGTTTGAAATACTTCTTGATTTTGAGGCATGTACAACTTGACCAGAGGCCATAGCATACTTGAACAATAAGTCTTCTAAGTACAGCTAAATCAGAGCTTCTACCATTACAATAAATAATTATGTCATCTGCATATAAGCAATATTGAGAAGGAATATTGACATTTCTAGTACCTTTCATATGCTTCAAGAGCCCATCTTGAACAAGCTTTAAAATACTTCTTCTAAGCACATCCTCAGAAATGCAAAACAGAAGGGGAGATATAGGGTCTAACCCCTCTCTTACAATGAAAATAGCCATGCATTTGCCATTAATAGAGACAGATAAAAATGCAGAATTAAGAATGACCTCAATCCAATTACAAAGCGTGTCATTAAAATCAAAGTGAATGATCTCCTAGTAGGTTTGAAAAAAGAAAGCTCCAAAACCATCAGGGCCAAGAGCACCATCTTTATTCAAAGAATATACTGCATTTCTGGAAGGGATCATATTGAGCATGACATTAATTTTGTCATCAATCATAGATGGGATAACTTCCTCAACTATAGACTAATCCTACAAAAAAAAAAAAAAGAAGACTAATCCTACAAAAGAGGAGAGTTAGTGCAAAACATATTTTTGGTAATAATGAACAACATGGTCAACCACTTTTTTTTTTTTTTTTTTTTTGAGCAACAAAAATTTATTAACAACCACTGCATAACATAAGGCATGTTATGAGGGCTAAAAGAGTACAAGAGATAAGCACAGAGGAAAGAAACCAAAAGCTAGAAATAAGGCTAAAACAAAAGTCAGTTACTGCTCACATAAAAAGCAGTAAACCATCCATACCACAGATACAAAAAGCACACAATTCATCTTCTCATGCAATTTATCGGACTCCATTTCCATTCATACAGCATACACGGACCCTTCGCCATCCTCCCAATGAACCATTGCCATGGTCAACCACTTGTTGGGGGTCTGAGACTAAAATATCATTAACTTCAAAGAAGTTAAGAGATTAGTGGTAGACTTGATCTTGGCAATTCTATGAAAATAACTAGAGATTATTGGGATGTGTATAAGATTTTCAAGATAATTTATGAAAAAACAATTTAGAAAAACACGATTTTTATTAGTAAAAACTTATGAATTAACATAAAAGTTTATTTATTTGTATAAACTAAAAAATAAGTCAAATCCAAATAGGCCCTATGACTAGCATGTTGACACAACGAATGCTTTTTTCTTCTTTTTACTCAAATCAAATTTGATGTGATTCAAATTTGAAACTAAATTCAATCATACAATTAGAAAAAAGGGAAAAGCTAATATGTGCATATTTTATCATGATTTATGCATTTTTTTTTTTGATAAGCAAAGAATAAATTATAAGGAGTACAAGGGGTACCCAACCCTTACAATTCTAATTCATTTTTTAAATTTGATAACAAATTAATTACACAAAGTTTAAGAGAATGTTTCTATTTTTAAATTTTTAACATGTGCCCTTAAGACATATGTTAGTAAGACCTTTAGAAAAATAATAGTAATAAAATTGTAAATAAAAGAGTTTATATAAATGGTAAAATTAGAATAAAAAATATATAAAATATAAACCGTATCTAATCTTTATTATAATCATATGAAGTATTCAATAGATCTAAAAAAATAGTTCAATGAATTTAAAAAGAGATTCATTTAATGAATCTAAAAAGGGTGTATACATCAGATATTAATGAATTAAAAAAAGGTGTATAATTAAATTAAAAAAATATATAATTATTAATCGTTAGTTGGTCTAGTGGTGATTGACGCTGAACTTGGTAGCCACAACTGCAATCAGGAGAGAACTGAAATTACTTGATGTCAGAACTGACCCCAAACCAGATGGTCTAGTGAGCCAAACAATGGTGGTGATAACAATATATATATAGTTTGTCAATTTTTTTTTTTACATGTTAATATGTTTTTGACAATATACTCGTAAGTGTTATGAAAAATTGTGTGGAGGTCCATATATATATATATATATATATATATATATATATATATATATTCTACAAATAAAAGTTATATTGTTATGTAAATAGTGATCTTGAATAGAATAATACAAATTCGATTCTTTCTCCTTTATCTTCTTTATTTCTAATTTTTTATATTCTTATTTATGTTTAGATTAGTTTCATAACGGTAAGTATTTTTTTTGAAGGGAAAGCAAGTATTAATTATAGTCACATTTTTAAATCTATAATAAAAAAGTAAATTATAGTCACATTTTGGGAAGAAAAAAAAATTATAGTCACATTCCAAATTAATAAGGTAACTTACCTTTTGGAGGTTTCTTCCTTTTAATCCTCTTCGTCACTTCCATTCCTGTTGAAATTTTACATGTGTATATTTTTGAAAGGATTGTTTTTTAAAGTCGCTCTCACGGTTCACTGTACCTGGACTGATCGAGATATATCCATCCAAATATAAAGCCAGCAAGGATACCAAAAATTGCACTATTTGTGAAGAAAACAAACTTATTATAAACAAAATAACTACTTAGCGGTCCACGAGTCCTAACATACACAACTGATAAAAAATATTAAAATTGTTAAGTCGGATGTTATGATTAGATTCCAATCCAGACTTTCTAACTTGTCTATGAGGTTATGGTGATTTTGTCATCATTTCATCTATGTACCAAAAGATAAAATAACTATTCACATGTAAAAAACATTTAAAATTGGTAAAAAAACCATTTATCCATTTTAAAATTTAAATTAAGTAATTTTGTTTTTGCTAAATTAAGTATTTTATTGTTAAAAAAACATGAAATTCTACTTAAACGGTAGAAAAAAAATTGGAATTAAATAGCCGCATACTTTCAAATCAATGTTTTTGTTTTAAAATGTTGAGGCTTTAGTTGAAGATTAACTCTTCTAAATATTCTATAATATGTGTAAGTTATACAATCTCTTAACCTTCTATAATCTCTTCTAATTATTACACTACTTATATAATACTAGTGGTCAAACAGGTACCGTATCCGTTTGTGTGATACAATTTTTCTATTTTGCTAAGTAGTGTAAGAGATTATATTATAGATTTTTCATAACTATAACATGTCCACAACCTAAGGCACTATGAAGGTAGGGAAAACTATAAGTATAACATAGTCAAGATATAAAATCATTTTTAATTTTCAAATTTTATAGTAAAACCAGAAGAGAACAACATATATATCCTGCTATGAAAAAATGACCAAGTATTAGTATGTACAATTCATTTGCAACTATGATAAGTCCACTATAAGATCTTATTTATCAATTTATAAAAAATGTTACATCATACAAAAGTTATTTCTAGGGATACTTAGTCAATAAACGTGTTGAGCTAAGTCTACGAGTAAGTGAATATGTAGAACATAATGATTTGGCCTAACGCTTATAGGTGTGGATGTGTGTGCGCGCGCCTCTGACTAAGCGAAGGTGGCATTTATATCTCCTAAGACGGAGGAGGAGTAGTTAAACTTACTCCCCTCCATACGTGGTTCACGTGGCTTATTCCTTCGTACTTATCACTTAAACTGTGACTTATCTCGTCTCTATCTATCCCTTAGGCTGACTACTCAACATCAAGATACTAATACTAAGCCATTGGGCCTTTCACCTTATGGGGCGGGTTGAGCCCAAACAGAGATTAGGATCTCGCCCAATCGAATAATTATATTGTAATCCTGCTTGCTTTTTCTAATTAATGAACTTTTATTGTAGACACAAACACAATAATGAACATATATAAGAAATTTTCAATTTTACTTCCCCATGTTACACATTCAGCTTGCAAGTTGCATCATAATTTTGTTTAGTATGATTTGATACATGATGAAAAGAACATATTGAATTTTAGTTCCTCTCAATCAATCAGAATATGCTACAAACCTAGAAGGAGTAGAAGTAATTGAAGTTGTGAATGTGAAATCAGATGTTTGACCAAATGAACTTTTACAATAAGCAATAGCTGCTTGAATAGAGTTGTCTTTTGAATATCCTTCATGAATTGGTGAGTTGTTACATGAACTTGAAGCATCTGTTCTTCTTTTTGATCTTCTTCTACTCATTCCACCTATGCCATTGAATACACCTTTAAATGCTCCAAAATCCATCTCCATCATTTTTTTACTCTTTCTCAAAGAGGTGGTATCCTCTAAATTCCAATGCTTACTATTCCTTCCAATTGAGGCATTCACCATTTCCTTTTGATAACATTGAAAAAATGTTATGGACTTTTTGCTAGAGTTGTTGCTTTTACAATTTTGTCTTGGTTTTATGAGTGATGCAAAGAGTGATCTGATTTTTATACCTCTAAATTTGATCAATAATGTCATCATGATTCCATTCGCTGTTGTTGTTCTTGTCGTTGTCAAGCTTGGTTCTTTCCTGATCACATGATCGAACGATGATTTTATCAAAAACTATATTCTATTTCTATAATAAATTCAATTTGCATTGAAATATATGATGATTAGTATAAAGTTTTTATTAGTTTGTAGAATCAAATCATGATATTTGTTAGTCCAAATGTTCACTTGCTGCTATTCATGTAATAACACTAAAGTATCAAACACATGCTCACATGTTCATTCTTGAATAAGTAATCACACATCATATTTTGCTATCTTGTCACAAATTTTATATCTATATATTGAAATTATCCGAAAGAACTGTCAGACATCAATATATATGTTGTTTTGGAACATGTGATTTGTAATTGTATACATACCTAGGAGCATATAGTACATCCACATTGTCGTAAGGGATCACGCGGGTTGAATTTGTTCCTAATATCGTTGTTTGGCCATCAAGATGAGGACTTTGCAACGGACTGAATGAGACACTACTGAGCAGCTTGTTCTGTGCAGGAAATTCAACTTCATCTGTATAGCTAACACCAGAATGCTGCGTCTGCGGGGACATTGTTGCCTGTGAATTATCTGCACAAGTTCTTGTATCATCAGCTCCATTGGCATCGCTATGAACACTTACTATACTCTCATTTTGAAGTGAAACAGAAATGGTTGATGAAATCGAAATGCGCAGTTTGTATTCCTCATCTTGTTGTTCTAGTTCTACATCATCATCCATACAATTGTTCTTGCTGTCATCATCAGTGTGAATTGTGGTGGTAACTGCAGTATCGAGCTCTATTTCAATGTATGGACCATCCTCATCAGTGTAATCTAGGATTTCATTCTTGCTGCCCTCCATGGTTTTATAATTGATGTTCTTCAAACAGCATAACTTGCTTAGATATATTCAACAGGTGAATGACCAATGCATAGTAGATGCTGTTATATATGTATATATAATGGTATGTTGGGAGAATATTTATAGAGGTGGAAATATTATATTAAAGACATTCTTCTTAGATGGTACAAGATTGCACTATTCTTCTAGAAATAGGTTTTATCTGCAGTCATACAATTATATTATTGGAAATTTTAATCTCAAGGTGCCGAGTTCGAATTCACACAAAGACAGTTGTAAAATGGTCATTAATGTTAATCTACTCCTGGTAGAACTAGATGATTCCAATGGCGAGACTTGAGACGGCTAGATATACAGTGAATCATTGTGGGGAAAATACTTGCAAGACACGTTAGCACTTCAATGCTCAAGTCAGTAATTTGATCAAGAGAGAGTGAAATGAAAAGTGATTGAATTATTTACCTTGACCCTAAAGTTTGCCTTTATATAAAGGGAAACAGTTATAATTGTCCATGTCAGCTAACAATAGCTGGCACTAGAGAGGATGATGACCGTTGAGATGGAGCTAACGTTCCTGGGAACGTGTGGGGTGTGTATCTGCTGCAGGTGACGTACAATAACAACTATGTTCGTTTCTATTAGTGTCCGGAACAAGTGTCATTTGAATTAATAAAAATATCAAAAATAAAATAAAATAAATATTCAATGGTATAAATATTGGGAGCATCTTTGGAACTCAGAAGCAGTCAATAACTAGATACAAGATCACACACTTCTGATAGGGGACATAAAAGTTTTATTAGCAAATTGAATAGAATTTGTCCTTAGTTTATGAAAAGAAACTGTAGAGTCACGGAGTTAGAGAGAGCTTCCTGATTTTTCGACATTTGTTTCACAAAGAAATAAAAACTTCCCTAAGTTATGGTCCTCTTCAAGATGCCAAGAAATATAGATGAATAAAATAATATTGATTCTTGAAGATTGAGTCAAAGACAATATATATTGGCATTACTCTTCATAAGCAATATTGTCATTTAGTGATCAAGGAAGAGAAATTATCCCATTAATAAAGGTTTAAGGACAAATTCTTTATCAAAATTATCCCATAAGCAATATCAAAATTGAATAAGAAACATCACATCTAATAGAAAAGAAATAAGTAGTCTACACTTTGAACCCAATTCTGTCTCTTGTCTTAAGATCATTAATGATTAAGCATATTTAACTTCCTAATATGCACTAAGAGCATCTGCTGCCACTTTGAATATCATACATTATTAATTAGCAAGTGGTCTCTACAATAACATGTAATACTTATACAACTCATACATATTTTGCTCAAATGGTGATACCACTTTGGGTTTTGTTCCTTCTATATTGATTTAATGGATGTTATTAAATTTGATATACAAAAGAAAAGTAATATTAAATTGATGATACGATACCTTAAATAAAAGGTATCGTATCATTAATTTTGATATCTCTATGCCACATCATGAAACTCCAATTATTAAAAACAAAAAGGAATGGATCATTAGCCTATGATACTCTTATTGGAGATGCTCAAATACTATTAGTATTGTTATTATCTAAAGATTTTGTGTTGTGTCCACAAGTCCTATCTCAACTGGCAAAAAATGTCAAAATTGTTAGGCCGGACCGTCATGACCGGGTTCGAACCCCTACTCCCTCACCTATGTATGTGAGTTTATGATGATTTTGTTATTTCATCTAAACAAAAAAGAATATTTGTGTGGTCCATTCTCATAGTAATTTTGAATGTCTAAAACATATGAAAATTTTGAAATATAAGTAAGTATCCCAAAGAAACTCATTCAAATTATTGAATTTAGCAAACAAATAAGGAATGTTAAATACGGTTTGAGTCTTTTTTGAGCCGTGAAAAAGGGTTAAACTCAAGGGAGCAATTTATCCTATATCTTCTTAAAATCCTCTGACAAGGCATCATATTATAAAAAAAAAAATCATGCTAACTAGTGCCTCAAACACTGGTTAAGGATACAAAAGAGATAACTTTTTATCTTTTACTAATATTGACTACTCAAATTTCAAGATATTTTTACTATATTGAGATTCCTTAACTAGTGCCCCGGGGCACTAGTTAGCATTTTCCTAAAGAAAATAAGTAAGCCACTAAATTGGTTATGTCTTTGAAACTCGATCTCAAATAGATTTTTGACTTTTTCAATATCTCAAATTAGTCAATTGATTTAGAGTGTTAAGTGTCACGTGGAGCAATGACATCACACAATTTTAGTTGCAATTAGTCAACGGTCAATTTAAAACTGTGACTATTTGATTAAGAAAATGGTAGTAATATCCTCTTTCTCTCGTAGTGAAGTCTCGATGGCAAACTATATATAACATTTGAATTTCTCTTACATTCATTCCACACGGGGACTAATTTGACAGTAAGTGAGTGGAAAATGTCAGAAACTATTTTGATATAAAGTGGATAAAGACATGAATTTATTTGATGGTAAGTGAAACAAATGTTCATGGAAGGACTAAATTGAGAAACGTTTGAAAGAGACTAACTTAACATATTAAAAGAGTCAAAAACCTATTTGAGAACAAGTTACAATCTGCAATAGCTCACACCATTGTTTTTTTAAATGTTAATGCCACATCATTAAACCAGTCTACGTGGCATACTAGTGTGCAGTGACACATCAACATGGCGATACCGTTTGCCTACTCAACAGGAAGTTCACGTCAAGGACTAAATTTAGTAATGGCAAAAACGTTGAGAACTAAAAATATAATAAAATTAAAATAAGAACTACTCATAAAATAACTAAAAATATAATAAAATTAAAATAAGAACTACTCTTAAAATAAGCATCAATGAAAAATGATCCAAATTATATGCAAATCGTTCAATGCAAAAACTAATTGACTCCCTTTAGTCTTAAATCATCTTATAATTTTTTAGTCTCTCAAATGAATGTGGAAAGAGATGACACTCATAATTTTTTTATGGTACAATTGTACAAATTAAGAAAGAACATAGATCAACATCCATCAATAGTAATTATCATATATATATACCCACAATATAAACCAAAACTAAACCTAATAAAATAAGCATGACTACAATACAAGGAATATACTCCAAAATTACAACAAGAGATTGAAAGCACACAATATATGGTTAAGAACTAGCCACGGACAATAGTGGTGCGCATCATATTCTTAAATTCACAGAAATCAACACGACCATCATGGTTGGTATCAACAGACACAATCATTTTTTGAACATTATCAATCAAGTTCCCTTCCACAAGTCCAAGCTTACCCAACACTACTTGTAATTCTTTAGCTGAAATGTAACCATCACCATTTTCATCAAACACCTTGAATGCTTCCCATAAATCTTCATTTTGTGTTTCCTCTTCCTTTTCGTCAAGCGCACCAAAATATGTTTCCCCTAGCGACTCGTGCAATGCCACGAAATCTTCGTATGCTAGTCCTACGTTGCCTGGCTTTATGTACGATCTGCCACAATTTTAAAGTGTTTGATTAGTAGGAGACAAGAGGAAGATATATACTATTATACTAGTTGAAAGTAATCGATCATAAGATCTAACTCAAGACAATGTCAATATTGTTCGATTTTACACTTTTCGAACCTGAAATTTCACACAAATTTCTATTATTTTCAATAAAATTAATTGTAAAAAATATTAAAGTTTAATCATAGAACAACTAAAATAGTAAGACATTTTGTGAGCCTTGGTTATGACAATAATAAACATGACATATAAAAAAAAAGTAAACACATACTATTGTGTGAAAATATAAATAAATGTAATATATAAAGTACTTGATTCTTGAATATACACATACATAAATATGTCATTTCAATAAACTTCTTTCGAGGGAACATTCTCCCCCATCTCCACGAGAAAAAATTCTCCACTTTCGGATCCTCAAACAGGACAATTCCTATGGGGATCTCCACTTACGGATACAATTGACATTCCTATGCAAATTTGAAGAACTGAATTGACCACTCTTATAGTTTTAAAGGTTAAATGTTCTCTCAAAACAAAAACAAAAAAGTGGCACAGTGAAAAAATGAGGGCAAATAATGGCAATGCGCACGCTTCAGGTAAGCCAATTATGGGCCGAGCCAAAAAGCCTGTTTGAAAAAAGGACTACAATTTTGTTGTCCAAGCCCGGCCGTTTGCGGGTTGGCTTCAATGATGGTGGGCTAAAAAACCCGGGTTGAGAAATCGGCTTAAATGTTCGAGCCTGGCCGGTTTGCGTTTTTTTATCTGGTCTATTTTGTCAACCCTAAATACAAGTATAATTGTGATTGCTCTAACACCTTTATCCAACAACCGTGATTTAAAATCAAATGCAAACCAAAATTTAGAACTATTGAATAATTAGCAATTATTGATGAATAAAATAATGGTGTCAACTTACTTGATCATGGATTCAAGCTCTTTGAACTCAGCTTCCAATCCCAACAGGTTAAGCGCCTGGTTTATTTCCTCTACAGTTATCATAGAATCACCGTTTTTGTCGAACATGTCAAAAATTCGCCGGAGTCGAAGCGAGTTAAGACTCGGACTCCGAAGGCGAAACGACCGTGATGGAGATGCCTTAATTAATTCTTGTTGCCCCATTACCCTTGAGCGAGTGCCTACAGAGATGAATGAAAGGATGGAAAAACTGTATTGTGTTGTTGAATTGATAGATAGATTTTTGTATATTGCAAAGAAAGTTGAAAAATCTCAATAATAAAACTATAGATATGTTAATATTCCAATACCAATGGTTCTTACTAATTTTGTTCTATGTATGTATATGTGTTGTGTGTTATGCTATATTATAAGGGACAGTGCGTGTTTGGTGGCACGCCATAGGTGACTATGCCCATAAGGGAAATAATAATGGTTAACATTAAGAGCGGTTACCGTTAGTCCGCGTTGCGTTGACTTGAAATTCTCTACTTTGAATTTTTCTAGATGAAAATTAAAAGGTTTAGGTAACTTAAGAACATGGCTCATTGACTTTTGGAACATGCTTCATGGACTTATTCAAGTCATTCATTAACTTCCATTTTCTTATATTTATGGATCTTGAATAAGGTGAATTTTATGGTTGACCATTTTGAATAAGTGGGATAATTGAAGTTCGAATTTTAACTCCTATATATAATGTAGTATTCATGCAAACTGAGTTAAGCTCACGGAACAAGACAATATATATGTTGCTATTAGAGTTTTAAATATTTTTGAAGTATTGGTTCAAGGTAGACCATTTATAAAGATTGCTTATATTAAAATTTACATGTTAAAGAATTAAGACCTTGTTTATTGTTTATTAATTCCAAATAAAAATAATTTGTTGAAAAATTTAAATATTTTGATTTCTAATATAATACACAATTTTTCATGAATTTTTTTAAAGAAGATTTTTCATGGAAATTAATATTTTATGCTATTAAAAATATTCATTTTTTCCATAATTAAATTATTAAATTTTGTATGTCTATCAGATCTTACGGTGCACCATCACCAACTAATTTTTCTTTCAATTTCTTCATCTTCTTCATAGACTATCAACCAAACCCAAATTTTCAAAGAACTTCAAACGGAAAGAAGAAAGAAATGGAAAGAAAAATAGTTGGTGATATCGCACAATTAAATTTGATGGATATGCAAAATTCAACTGTTTCTTTTTTTAAAGAAGATCAAATAGTTAAAAATGAAAAAATAAAAAACATTGAAATCTATGGTGGACCACCTACAATACAATGTTGATCTACCTTGTACATTTGGGGTTAAAAATTATGATTGACATAAAGGTTAAGGGATTTGAGTGGTACAAAAATCATTTAAAGGACCAAAATGAAATCAACAATTTAGTTAAGAGAAGGAAAAAAAAAAAGTATAATTTAACGTTTTTTTTGTCTCTTGTAGATGTAAATGGTAGGGATCGGGAATTCAAGATCCTCTCTCATTTTCAATGAATATTTTTCTTTCTTTCTCGAAATGGAGCACAACTTGGCGACTAATAACTAATTGAATAAAAAGCAGCCCATCCCATAAGCATGGGACCAGCCTCCAGTAACAAGTGGAACTATGGACTATCAATTTCATCCTTGACATTAACTATTTTTAAAATAATTTAGAAGATTTAAAATCTTTGATTATTTTCCTTTCTCAAAAAAAAAAAACTTTGATTATTTTCACCCTTTTTATTTAGTCAATTTTGTCTTCTAAATAAAAGGGTGCCTTGGCTACTATTTTCACCCTTCTTTGATTTAAAATAACTTAGAAGCATGACCATTTGCCAACCCAACATTTGGCACAAATGAAAGGGTGGCTTGGCTACTATTTTATAGCAATAGT